>NC_065508.1:34833315-34961375 GCF_006386435.1 Epinephelus moara | reverse complement strand
GACAGTCTGAAGATGCTCTGTAGCAAGTTTGGTGTCAATTGAGCAAAAATTGTGGGAGGAGATAGGTTTAAGAAGTTTTACAGTTTTTGAAAAAAACAGAGTGATGGACTTCATAATTTGCAATAGGTTTAAATGTACAAAAGTTTCTTCAGTATTGGGGCTACAGTTTGGTGAAAGTTGCAAATGTGTAGCACGTATGGTTGATTTGTTGTGAATTTTCAATGTTGAAACTTAGAGGCTTGCTGTAGCGCCACCAACAGGACTATTGGCCTGTTTTTGCAGCTGAGGCAATCTGGCATGGGACTGGACCTTTGTGCAAAGTTTGGTGATTTTTCGTGCATGGGAAGTAGGATTTCCTCGGAAGAAGAAAGAAGAAGAACATGCAGCAAAACAATAGGGTCCTGGCAGCTTAGGCTGCCCGGCTCCTAATGATAAAATCCATGTACTGGAGTATTTAAAGGCTGATGTACTGGAGGCCAAGATACTAAATCCAAATCCCCCCTTGGTCTACACTTCATCTAATGCAACTCCATTGTGTCTTTCATTAGACTTTTTCTGCATGGTTAACTGTCTTGTCTTTGAAACTCCACACTCCCAGTGTCTATCTGTCTTTCTGTTCTAAAACTGTTCACTAAAGTTATGTCACTTGACTAACTGAGCCATAGAAGACATTGTGACACTCTTTGACAAACTGTGTGGTGATGTACAGACTTTTACATGTAAATTGTTGCCGACATCTGTCACTAAAAGTGCCTTTTGATAAATAGGGTGGCACATTTGACCAAACTCTCATTATCTGATATTCACAGTTGTGTGTGTTCTGTAAATTATCTAACTAAATAATCTTGTTTGTTTAAACCAAGATGATTATGAGTGAGTACATTTACGTGCACAATAATATTCCGCAATTATTTTGAATATGACAATATTTGGAATTTTATACAGGTCATCTAAACAGCATATCCCATTTAGTTATTTCAGATTTGTCCTTTTTCAGAATTTAGCATTTTCCAACTGAGACAAGCGAGCATGCCGGTATTATTCAGGTTTTAGGAGCAGTCTTTGGGCATGTATGCAGTGCATTCAGAATACGCATTTCAACTAGGGTTTATACTGCAGTTTGCGAAACACAGCCTCTTATCTGTTGACGGTTGACAGGAATATTGGACTGAAATTAACTTCAAGGTAAACCTTGTGATGAGCTACCAATGACACTGTCATGGAAGTTGCTACTTTAACAACAGAACAACTGTCAGTATGCCAACTCAACATCTCAACATTTGGAACAGTTCTTGGACAAAATGTGGCCTGGTTGCTTTGACTCCATTAACATTGCTTATGCAGACTTTATAATGATTTAAAGACATCTAATTCAACTATAAAAAGCAAGGTGGATGCACAGACTAATAATTTACCATTAAGTGCTTTTTTGCTGTATAAGATGGCCAATTTAGAATTCAACAGAGGCAAGCACTCCTCAAATGGAATGACTGGCCTCACCACGATTTCATGAAATTGTGCCATTTGCATAAGATGCTTTAACAAGTGAAAACACATGCTGAATGTTGACAGTCCAACATTAAAATTACAGAGACCATATATCCAAGCTGCTTTAGGTAAAATTAGCAGCTGTTACTGGTCTGATGTTTTTTTCTTTTGGTGAAAATAAAAACATCTTCATTGTCATCTTCCCAATAAAAATCTAAGAAATGTAACTCTTTACGGCACTGAATATTCACACCTGCATCCATACCTCACTGTTCAATAAGTGCGAATAGAGCTGCTTAAACACAAGAGATGTATTCTTTGAACGTCTGAATGAATAAAAAGGATCAGCATACTGTACATCCAGCATGTTCCCCGTGATGCTTTCACTCAGCCTTCGGCTACCGTCAGGCCCCATTTCGAGATTTGAGAAACTATGACAGCACTCTGTAAGTACTAATGGCTGTTTGTGTTTAATGGATTTCCATTTCCCCTTTTCTCCGTTTAAGAGCTGACCTCTTTAAAATGCTGTCCTATTTCTTCTAAGATGTTCTCTTACAACAATATTAAATTAACCGTTCAATATATGTCTTTATATTCATTCTTTGAGTGTTGTCACCACCTTTAATTCATGTTCACACGCGGTTTTTCCATCAGCAAAGAAGAAAAAACTATTTTAAACGAAAATGGCTAAAGTGTACAAAATTGACCTCTTACAGAAACCCACTAAGAGCAAATACATTTTAGAGGATCCTGTGGTGTGGTTGAGTGTAGACGGCAAGCGCAGAATCTTTCAAAGAGTTGGCGAGATGGGTCTGCGGGGTTATTTGCAGTGCATCATTATGTTCAATTTAGGTTTTGATGGGAACTCCTTGTGAACAGGCCATCAGACAGAGAGGTCAGTCACTTTTTACGTGACATTTTGACTCCTTGTGTTTCCGCAATGCCTTTCTTTTTCTCACTGCCAGCAGAAAGAGTTAAGAGAAAAGCATACTGAACACCCACGGCGAGTCATGGACCACACGTATGCAATTACAAAGGCCATCTGTGAATGTGTGCTGAAAGAGCCAAGACACCACTTCAACTGTTTTTACCATCACCAGGCACACCTACCAAAGACCTCATCCAACAGAAATAAACGCTTTATGACTGATACTGTAAGACTACAACTAAGAGTGCTATTTTCAAGCCAAGGAGGTTTTGTGTTTTTGGAACTGACTGTTCCTTAAAGGTTCAGTGTGTAGGATTTAGGGGGTAGAAATGGGATACAATAAAATTTGTGCTGTCTTTAGTGAAAATCACCTGAAAATTAAAATCACTGTGTTTTTGTTACCTTGAAATGAGCCCTAATAGCTGCATGGAGAGCAGGTCCTTGTCCATGGAGACCGCCATGTTGGGCTGCCATGTTTTTACAGCAGCCCAGAACAGACAAAATAAACACTGGCAGTAACAGTAACGTTAACTCAGTGGGTTGACAAAGTGCCTCTGCTGTTTCACACCATCATTTCCCCCTTTTACTCTGTGTGGTAACATCCCTAGAGGAAATATTAAAAATGCTGGGGTGTTGTTGTCATACAGTTGTTTACATCAGCAGATGGTTCTGTGTTTCTACTGGTCAAAGTGACGGCTGTGATGGGAGAATTGGATCTCAGTGAAGGGCAAGTGGTCCATAACTTTAATTTTGGAGACAAAATAATGTAGGCTTAGCGCCCTGTGGTCCATTGGCCAATAGGAAATGTAGAATACTCAAAAGTACTTTAAAAGTGCTTGAGTTACTTTTCTCAGGGAGTAACGTTGGAAGTACTTTTCAAGTAATTTACTTAGGGAGTAACGCAGTAATGTAACTGGTTACTTTTTTTTTTGGGAGTAACGCAGTAATGTAACTGGTTACTTTTTTTTTTTAAAAAGTAACGCAGTAACGTACTTTGATTACTTTTAAAGTAACCCTTACCCAACACTGGTTTCCACTAATTAAAATCACCAGGTCTGTTTGTTTTGGAGAGGAAGAGACCTCTGTGTATAATTCAGCTCCTGCCAAAAACCTCCTGAACGTCTGGTTCAGAAAATAGGTGAGCAAAGCTTAGCAGTTGCTAGGCTAGCTGCCCATCCATGACACGCCAAACAGTGTCGGAGAAACACTGATTTGTAACGTGAAACTGCTTTTGGGTTCACAGTATTTATGTTCAACTACAGAAATAGCCTTGTCCTTTTACAATGCCTTATGTGCCTGATAGGTGGACAGAACCCACTTTAACAGGTGTCTAAAAGTTAAATTGTTGTTAAACTTGTTAACAGTGTTGCAACAAATTTTGCTTCACTCTTGAACACATCTACATGCTCAGGCTACCACTGAGAGGTAAACCTGTTGTCAGACTGGACACAAAAAGTTTGCTGAGGCCTTTGACAGTCTTCAATGGTAACATTATCTATGGGGACTTAAGTTTCAATCTTTTCACTTCCAATAAAAGGTAGTGAGACTACAAGCCTGGGCAGATTGTCAAGAACTGTCCAAATGTGACTGAGGCAGATGGGCACTTTGATAACAGTCTATCTGCAGAAGAAGAGGAGACATTTTAAAGAATCTCTTTGATGGCTGGAGTCTAGACAGTTCCTCTGACCCAATTAAAGAGACTGAAAAGTGCTGTTTTATCAACTGTGTAATGAATATTCATGCATTTGCTATGATGAATTGAATTTTCGGTGTAACCTTTAGATGATAATTTAGTTTGAGTGAAGCTTCTTCACCCACATATGCTCATATCAGCCAATGTTTGGGTCTGTAATACTCTTTTCTATGACCAAGTTTTTGATGAGCAAGTTTTCCATTGTCTTGACGAAGACCAACTTTCAAGCAAACTTATTATAACACAACAAAAAATATTATGTAATATGGTCTGCAAACCTCAGCTAGTGCAAGGTAGTGGTTATAATGTGGCAATCCTACATTTGAGAGCAAGGGACTTAATATTATCTCAGTATGGAGAGAAACTATGCCTATTTTTTAGGTACCTACTTATATTATGGATTCATGTGCTTTAATGTCCAAAAAACCCTTCATTTTTCTCATACGGTCTGTCTGCATACACGTGCATTCACCCTCTGTCTGAAACGCTCTGTTTAAGCTCTGTTTAACATGGCAGATTCTGTGTTTGAATATACTGTCATGTTTGATCAGGACCAACCAAGCACTGCAGATAAACTGGAATGGAGTCGCATGTATTTAACACGGATGTCTCACAGAGTATCAAGGTGATTACCACAGTATGACGAGGGGGAAAGTTATAGTTAACTACATACTTCATACCTACTATAGTTTATGACAATGACCACAGACACTGTAAAACAAATCCCTTTTATCAAGCATAGAAGAAGACTTCAAGTGGAGCTTGTGTTGGAACTTACCAAAAGCTTGTAAATTCAGTCTGGTGCACAAAGCATCATTTACCTAGTGAGACTCAGGGGTGAATTCGCAAAATGATTGCATGGCTTTTGCAGCCACTAAACCTGCACAAACAGGACAAAAAGAAACCTTGTAATTCTCAAAGCACCTGCAAAAGGTGAAATGCACCCCTTACTGCGCTGCCAAGCAAATAGCTCCTGTGCTGTTTGTATGTATTTAAATTAGGTAATATACATACATTTGTTGCAAAATTGGCCCCTTTCTATGCAAATGAGCCACATTGCAAAAGCAGTCCAAAGCACACAGATCACACGCGAATAACCACACGCAGTTACAGTGAAATAATTAGCTACTTCAGAGAGTTAGTAGTAAATGAAGCGCAAATCATGCCATCTTCTTTTACAGTCTAAAGGTGTGCGTTTGAAAACACCAACAGCACTGACAACAACATGGAACCTGTTCCATTCTGGTTTCCTGCTCCTAATTTTGAAACGTTCAGAGCATTTCAACCAAAAATAAATTGGTTCAGAACCCAAAATGTTTGTTCTCAGCTGGAACTGAAAAAACAGCCTTGTCTAGAGCATACAGTGGTCTCATTGGTGCATGCTGTTTGGGGGGGTAAAAACTAATCTCTGTTATCTGTGACTTTGGTACTATTGTTTACTTCCATTATGCACTATGCGTTGATGAAACATCCTTGATTACAATGGTTCTGTGCAAAACTGGTGAAAAAATGGGCTGGTTCGCTAGATAGCACCAAGGCTCCAAGAATCCTGAACTGAACTGGTTCAAGTTCCAGGGCTAATTTGGTGATAAAGGGGTATCTGTCACATTTAAACTCCTTGCCTTAAGTAAGATGCACTGTGTGCCACAATGGTTCTCAAACTAAGAGTCATGGTGAGCTCAGGCCAAATACACTGAACAAAAAAATAAACACATTTGTTTTTGCTCCCATTTTTTACAGGTTTGACTTAAAGATCTAAGACATATTTTACGAACACAAAAGATGTATTTCTCTCAAATTTTGGTTGAAAATTTGTGTTAGTGAGCATTTCACCTTTTCCAAGATAATCCATCCACCTGACAGGTGTGGCATAACAAGGTGCTGATTAAACACCATCATTACTATACAGGCATGCCTTGGGCTAGGCACATTAGAAGGCCACTATAAAATGTGCAGTTTGATCATCAAAAAGACATTTATTAGGATTTTTATTAGAAGAGCTACAGGAATGCATTTTTGGAACACAGATACCTCAAAGAATCAGTCAGTATCTGGTCTGACACCATTTGCCTCATGCAGTGCGACACATCTCCTTCACACAGAGCTGATCAGGTTGTTGATTGTGTTCTGTGGAATTTTTACTCAGCCCCCTTCAATGGCTGTGTGAAGTTGCTAGATACTGGCAGGAACCGGAACACATAGTGTATACGCCAATCCAGCGCATCCCAAACATGCTCAACGGGTAAAATTTCTTTAAGCTTGCATAGTGACAATAAAGTTCTTGAATCTTGAATAGGTGACGTCAGGCCTTGCAAGCACTAGGATGTTTTCAGCTTTTAGGAATAATGCACAGATCTATGGAACATGGAGTTGTGCATTATCAGGCAGCAACATGAGGTCATGGCGGCAGATGAATTGCACGACAATGGGTCTCAGGGTCATTAAAACTGCCATCAATAGAATGCACCTGTGTTTGTTGTCTAGCTTATGCCAGCCCACACCATAACCCCACAGCCACCATGGGGCCCTCTGTTCACAACACTGGCATTAGCAAACTACTTGCCTGCAAAACACCATACATATCGTCTGCTGTCGGACCAGTTTACAGCAAACTGGGATTCATCTGTGAAGTAAACACTTCTCCACAGTGCCAGATGATTCTAAAGGTGAGCAGTTGCCCAATCTAATCGGTTACAATGACAAACTGCTGTCAGGCTAAAACCCTGGTGAGGACAAAGAACATGCAGATGAGCTTCCCTAAGATAGATTGTGCAGAAATTCTTCAATTGTGCAAAACAACTGTTGCATCAGCTGTTCAGGAGGCTGTCTCAAACAATGCTGTGGGTGAAGACATTGGATGTGGAGGTCTGGAGCGGGTGTGGTTACATGTAGTCTACAGTTGTGATGCCACCTGCATGTACTGCCAAAGTCATGGAAATAACGCTGGAGGCTGCTTATGGTAGTGAAATGAAGCTTCAGTTCATGGGCAGCTGCTCTGGTGGACATCCCTGCAGTCAGCATGCCAATGGCCTACTTTCTGAAGACTTGCAACATCTGTGGCATTTTGTTGTGTCATCAAACTGCACATTTTAGAGTAGCCTTTTATTGTGACCATCTCGAGGCACACCTGTGTTGTAATGATGCTGTTTAATCAGCATTTTGATACGCCACACCTGTCAGGTGGATGGATTATCTTGGAAAAGCAGAAGTGATCACTTACACAGATTTGAACAAATTTGCAACCAAGATTTCAGAGAAATAAATCTATTTAGTACACAAAAAAGGCTCAGATCTTTAAGTTAAATCTATGAGAATGGTGGCAAAAACAAAAGTGTTATGTTTAAAGTTTTGTTAAGTGTATCTGAATTAAGGTCTGAATCTGTGCTTTTGTTACAGGGAACAGTCTTTTAAACGAACTTGAATCAGAAACAAAGCAAAGAAGAAAAAAATAATAATAATATAAAAAAAATAACAAAGGTATTTCCAAAATCTAACCTGCACTGCAGATTTTCTTATTGACTTTGTGCCAGGAACAGGGTTTTAATGTCACAAACAAGAAATAAATCCATAAGGGAAGCAGGAAGATAAAACACAATCTGTCTCACTCACATAAAAAAGTCATCTGTGTATTTCACAGCTGAAATCCTATAAAATGGTATGAAACAGCCTTCTGATAGCGGATTCAGTGTGATGGAACTGTTGCTTTATTGTTACAGCATTCTGCCCTTATAATATTCAGCCAGTTTCAAGGACACTAGTCACTTATCTGTTTATTTTGCTGCAGCCCAACAAATAGATTCAACACCTATTGGGCTTCTTTTCTTCCCTGGTACCATCTTCAGCTGGGACATAATGCATTTCTATCTAACAACCGAAAAAAAAACCCACCCTGCCATTACAATCCACAAAACTGAAAATGCTTCATTACAAAACTAGCATGTCAAGATGACTTAGAGTTGTATCCCTTTAAATTTGACTTGATTTGCATATAAACTATTATCAGCAGTAGAGGATGATAAACGCACAGTGTTCCATTGTGGCCTTACGTCATTTTAAAGGTCTGAACTTGTGTTTTTGTAAAGTTCCATTAAAGGTCCAGTGTGTAGGATTTAGGGGGATATATTGGCAGCAATGGAATTTAATATAGTATGTTTTCTTTAGTGTATAATCACCTGAAAATAAGAATCCTTGTGTTTAATAAACCATTTCTATTTAAATAGGGAATGAGTCCTCCTCTATGGAGATCACCATGTTGCACCGCCATGTCTCTACAGTACTCTCTACAGTACTCTACTGAACCTGCTTTATTTAGTGTTTTAATGGCTGAAATCACCTGGTCCAACTGTTTTGGACAGGAAAAGACCTCTGCAGATAATTCAGCTCCCAGTAAAAACCTCCTGAATGTCTGGATCTAAAGTTGTCAGAGAAAAAAGGTGAGCACAAATTAGCTGGTGCTGGGCTAGCGAGCTGTCTCCAACATGCCAAACAGTAGTCACATTTCCATGACAGTTTTGCGCAAAATAAATGCGATATTTGTAACGTTTCCATTAAAAGTTGTTTTGTGTATGAGCAGTAATTCTCGTAAAATCTCGTCCCACGATACTCCATTTTTTTTGTGGAAGTAAGATGGACATTCCAAATCTCTTGTGAGCTGGAACAATCATCTTGGTTGCCAATGCTGCTGTTGCAGTAGTCTACAACCGAAGACGAAGAGAGCGAGTGGTATTCCAAAAGCAAAGTCCTTATGTGTGGCAGCGACCACGAATAAAGTATTTCTGGATCATGAACGAGGAATTCACCAATGTCATGTCCGGTGACGTATATTTGCGAAAAAGTGTTTCCATTACACTTTTGCGATATACTTCTATATCGACACGTCTGAAAAACCACCTCATGAGAGTGTAAAAACTTTTTCTCAATATTTGAGAGATTTTTTGAAATGTGGGTGTTTCCATTACCAGTTTTTTATTGCGATATTTAGGTTTTGCGCATTTCTAGGGTTAATGGAAACGCACTTGGTGTCAGAGAAACAATGATTTGTAACATGGAACTGATTTATTCAGTGTTTTCACCAGCTTAAATCACTTGGTCTATTTGTCTTGGGGCAGAGGAGACCTCTGTGGGTAATTCAGCTCACAGGAAGAACCTCTTGAATGTCTGGATCAGAAAATAGGTGAGCACAGATTAAGTCATCAGAGAAAATAGGGTGAAAACACACTTGCAGGTGCTAGGTGAGCAGCCTGTCTGTGACATACCAAACAGTGTTGGAGAAACACTGATTTGTAATGTGGAACTGCTTTACTTTATTTTTTTCTGGAGAGAAAGAGACCTATACGGATTCCAGCTCCTGGCTCCAAGTAAAAATCTCCTGAACAATGAACTCGGAAGGAATGCCAAACAGGAGAAGTTTCAGCTGGTTGCAATCTGCAATCCTCACTGATAGATTACACTTAATCCCCTAAATCTTACACACTGTTACTGTAAATCAAAACATTAGAATGACATACATTTAATTTAAAATGTCCTGCGCTCAACCTGGTCTTTGTTGCAGCCTGGGTTAGACCTTTATAAACTAATAATGATCTACTACCACTGACCCATTGCATACTGTAAAAAGACACTTTGAGTTGGTTTGACAGCTGCTATAAAATAAACTTGACTTGTCTTGAGTACAAAACAACTGCCACTATAAACTGGATGTGATTGACAAACAAAAGTCTGTGGCTTTACCAGCCACACCGTGCCATCATGAAGTGCATTTGTACAGTGTCTGACTGGAAATGATTCTTCTATCTTCACTATTGCTGCTGGTGGTAAGGTTGTTATCCTTGTCATCACTAACCCAAAGTGGCTTGACAAACCAATCAGAGTTTTTTTTTTTTTTTTTTTTTTTCAGGAGTTAATCAGGGCNGAAGTGCATTTGTACAGTGTCTGACTGGAAATGATTCTTCTATCTTCACTATTGCTGCTGGTGGTACGGTTGTTATCCTCGTCATCACTAACCCAAAGTGGCTTGACAAACCAATCAGAGTTTTTTTTTTTTTTTTTCAGGAGTTAATCAGGGCCTCCCATTGTGTGGATAAGAAGACAGAGGAGGAATAATGACAACAGGAAGTGGATCAGAAAAAAGTGGTCTTTTGATTATAAAAATAACATTTATACTAAAGAATAGCATTGTTGATCCAACCTCGGCTACCCCTCACCCAGCACCAACCAGGGACTGCTTCTGCAGCCTTCATTAAACAGCTATTTATTACTCACAAACTTCACCCTGTCTGATTGACAGAGAAGTAATTGCTGCCAAAAAAATGCATGTTTGTTTTTTTTTTACACGCTGACATTACCATGGAAAGAGGGTGGCGATCGATAGACATTGCAGCAGTTTGAATCAATAATGTCTTCCCTGAGTCACACTCTCCAATCTGTGGTGCTTGATTCGGCCAGAGAGGGAGGGGTTACACTTCCTCTGGTCATAGACAAACCATAATTCTTGCCTCCCTGCTGCCTTTACAATTACACTGGTTGTATTAAAGCAATTTTTCATTCAAAAGTCCCAAGGCTAAGAGTAAACAAATAGGCTGAGCACAGAATTCGTGGTCCTGGGCCTGTTCACGACTCCCTTACACACTCTCCTCTCTCGCTCTGCATTTCCCATACTCGCATTACAGGTCGAGTCAGGTCCTCCACGAGGGAACCAACCCACCAGGAAATTACACCCAGAGAAAGTCAATAGTTATCTAGGCAGATGTATATGTGTGAGTGTGTTGAAAACAAATATTGGAGAAGAACTGAAACTATGTATTTTAAATGTATTTTCATTATTGATTTATGTTTCAGTTATTCCACGAATTACTTAATCAATAAAATATCACAAGTAGTGACTAAAATGCATCAAAAGTTAGCAGAGCATAAAGTGGTGTGTCAGAATTGCTTCAACAGTTACAAAAGCCAAAAAAAAGTATTCAACTTATTATGTTATGAAACTGAGACAAGCAAGCAATTCTTCCATGTGTGAGGGGACAGCTAAAACCGCTCATTTTATCCCCAAAAATCCAGTTGTTGTTGTTTTTTTTTAAATGATGAGCCATTATCTAGCTCAGAGATTGTTCCTCTCAAGATTTTTCCTGGTAAGGTCTGGTAAAACTGAACAACAAATCTCAAGGTATATCATCAACTGTGCCTGAATAAATCAAGGTTATGGAGCATTAAATTGAGTGTGCATGTCCTGGGGAAGGGATAAACTTGAAAAATGGGATCTCTCCTTCATCAAATATAACCAACCAATCAAATATTTCACTTTGTTCACCAAGGATGTGTCTGATGGGCACTTTCCCTTGGCTTGCTGGCTTTTGCAAGAAATCACAGGAACCAGACACAAACATTTAAATAGTGTGGTAGACAGGCGGGTCCTAATGCACCCCAACCGTATATTTCTCTGACTTGGATTGCTGTAAACATACAAAGTGTCTAGTACACAAATTTCCATGTTCCCAGCTCGAAATATTGTCCAAAAGGTCTGTTAGGCATCTCTGTGGCCATCTTGGATTTCCCACGAAAATTGAAAATCGGCATAATTTTTTAACCAGACATCATACAGAAACAAATTATTTTATTTTCTGTGTATCTGAAAATTGGTTAATTGACTAAGAGTTTCTGTCATTTTATTAACAAGTTATATATACACTTATGTCATGGTTATTACTAATGCAATCTGTATTTTCTTTCCTTTTTGTAAAATTAGATGGAACTGGTTGGAGTTAATCATGCCAAAGTCAAAGCTCTGGCTTATTGACAGACATCTTATTGAACCTTCTGATTTACCTTATCATAGCATCCATTTAAG
Source organism: Epinephelus moara (assembly GCF_006386435.1). Classification (NCBI taxonomy): domain Eukaryota; kingdom Metazoa; phylum Chordata; class Actinopteri; order Perciformes; family Serranidae; genus Epinephelus; species Epinephelus moara. Next base: position 34,949,423 of record NC_065508.1, on the reverse strand, counting down.
TATAAGTTAATCTTATTTTCTATTTTTTTTTTTTCAAGTTTTATTGTATTTTAATTGTTAAAATTCATGACAATAACCCTCTTAATTATTTCTCTTTGCAAAAGTTACACAGAAAAATGGGTTGATTCATCTCTGTATGATGCCTAGTTGAAAAGTTATGCAGATTTCCGATTTTGGTCAAAAATCCAAGATGGATAAAACCATTGCTACGACACACACCCTTAACACACAATATTTCACCTTGGAAAAATCTGTTTATTAGATGCCAAAGCTGCAATGATTATTCAACTAATCAATTAGTTGATTTGTAGATTTGAAGAAAATGAATCACCTGCTATTTTATTGATTGGTTAATCATTTCAGTCATTTTTCAAGCAAAAATGTCAAACAACTGCTGGTTCCAGCTTCTTAAATGTGAGAATCTGATGCTTTTCTTTGTCATCTATTACAGCAGTCTTTGAATTTTGGACAGTTGATTGGACAAAAGAAGCAAACTCAATATGTCACTTTGGGTGCTGGAAAATGTGCTGAGCTTTTTTTTTCACAGTTTTTGGATATTTTATTGACTAAACGATTAATCCTGAAAATAGCTGGCAGCTTAGTCGATGATGAAAATAATTATCAATTGCAGCCCTACTAGATACCTTGAGGGTTACAAAAAATGAAGTTAGAAAAATACATCAGTGGGGTGCTTGAGGACCCCACTAGACTGAAAGTATAACAGTGTTTAATTTTAATTTCAAATATTCAGTGACTGCCAATATTTATTTTCTCTGATCACAGACCTAAAAAATGTTTGATGAATCAGAACATCACAATTACCTGACTTAAACCAAGGTGAAGTGCTTTTGATAGGAAACATCAAGCAGTCAGTGAGTCAGTGCATCTTCAATCTCCTGTGGGTGTTAAGGCTGACAGTCGCCAACCTTTAGATTTCTTGACAAAAGGAAAGCTCTAGATTCATTATGTAGAGTCTGCACTCCCTTTAGATACCTTACCCAATTAAACATTACCATCATTTACTGTTAATAATGTTTAGTCTATTAAAAAATACCATCAGAGGCAATAAACACAGTACAGCATGCTGTAACCTTGCCTTCATATTAACTCGGCCTTCCAGTATTATTGAATATCCTTCATTATTAAAGTGAAGTTTATATCAGATAAGGGTGTCTAAACACATGACCTGGATGCAGTAAACTCTTTAACATACAGTAATACATGATCATTAACAGAGACAGATTAACACCAGATCACAGAAACACCACAACAAGCACATGGGATTCGCTGGCAAGCAAATGGGTCACAAACACGCATGGGGTTATTTCAACAAAGTGTGGGTGTGACAAGAGAAGGGCAGCGACCCACGAGAAAAGGAAAGACTGCTTCTTCAGGCAATGGATTGAAGACAACACCAAAACAAAGTTCATGCAGCACCAAGGGGACATTAATCTTCTGGGTTCAAGGACCCAGGAATAAGGGAAGAGTTTTAAATAATACCAAAAAAAAGAAAAAAAATACAGGGGACTGAGATTCCCCAGAGGTAAAATAAAAATGAAATTAAATAAAACTTGCCATGTAGTTTGCTGTGGTCACACCCGGGTATGCAAGATCAAAACGGGTAACCAGTGCAGGCTGCAGGTAAGAAACGAAAGACAAGATCACTAGCCAGTATACTAAAGAGAAAGAGAGAGGGAGAGAGAGAGAGAGAGAGAGAGAGGGAGAGAGAGAGAGAGAGAGAGAGAGAGAGAGAGAGAGAGAGAGAGAGAGAGAGAAGGGAGCCTAATGCATCAGGATAAAAAAAAGCATTAGTAATGGTTACACTGTCACATGTTGAGTGGGAGAGGGGAAACATGTTCAAAGGGGTTAAGACTGGATGAGGATGAGAGGGAGTAGATCACTCTGGCTTCCTGCATTATTTCTGTCAATGAGGAAGAGCCTCTTACCCAGTGGGAGATATTCCCATCACAGACCGACCGCAAAGTGCAAAGTCTAATTCACTGATGATCACTACGGCAATAAACAAGAGACTCATACTGATCTTAACCAAAAAAAAAAATCAAAACAAAAATACAAAAACAATCAATTAACAGATACCAACATCGGCTGAATGATTGCCAACACTCAACTTACTGGAAAACACCCCTCCTGTGATGATTAAAGGGGAACTCCGGTATTTTTCAACCTGGACCCTATTTTACCATGTTTATGCTTCTAAGTGACCAGTGGCAAGGACAAGTTTTTAAATTGGTCAAGCAGCGATGATTCAGGCTGCAAAGAAACCTCTTGGGGCTGGTATACCTCACCAGTTCATGTCCACTAAAAGTTCTTTTTTGCCTCCAATTGGCTCAGATTGGTATTATTAAAGTGTCTTACAACATAATGGAAGGATTCTGCAGAGAAATTAACAGTTTTCTGTACCTTTTGCTTGTTCCAATCTGTTTTGTGTCCGAGTCTCGCTTAAGGAGAATTATTTCTGAATTCTTTTTCTGAATTCCCCAGACTTTCACATTGTCAAAATCAGCAAAATATTCAGCCATGAAAGTGAAAATCTTAAAGATAAAAGTAAAAAGGACACTGTTTTCAACTATCGCTCACATTTCCACCATTTTCTTCATGCAACAAGTCACCTATCATGAGATTTCAGAATGAGACTTCTCCTTTGGCAAGACTTGAACACAAAACAGAACTGACCGAACAAAAGGTTTGAAAAAACGATTAATTTCTCTGGAGGATTCTTTCTGTAATGTCATTAGACACTCATAATAACAATCTGAGCCTGTCAGTGGCAAACAAGCACTTTTAATGGACGCACACTGATGGGGCTCACCTGCCACAAATGGTTACATTACAGCCTGTTTGCAGCTGTCGGCTGCAGTGCTCTCTCTGAATACTGGACCAATTTCAACAATTGTTGTTCCCATGAGTCACTTAGACACAAAAACATTGGAGAGTAGGATCCTGGTTAAAAAGTTCCCCTTTAACACAAAGGTGTAGAGACAGCACATCTGTACTGAAAAGCTTATTCAGGCTTTCTCACTGCTGGGACCTAAAATTGTAAACAGCTTTCTTAAATAACTACAGTGAAACACAACCACACCAAAGGCTGGTTTAAGGTTGTTTGAGCCATATCACTGCTGTGTGTTACATTTACATAAACAATGAGCTCATTAACTTTCAAGACATTTTACAATGAATGACAGTAGGTCAGATGTCACTGACAGTCTGCTGGATTACATCATGGCACCACGGATATCGCTTTATGACACAACAAAGGAAGAGGGTGTAGACAGAGCAGAAGCACTCAGAGCTCCAGAGTAGATGACAGTGCATGATGTCCAACATGTCAAAATTAAACAATGAGGATTATAGGATCTGGTCTTATATGCAAAGACAAAAGCATTTACATCATTATCGAGCAACAATACTACAAGACAATTACTGTGCTCATTCATATTTGATCCTATTAAGCTTCTGTTGTTATGCACCAGGCCAGTCCAAAGATCTCTTCTAAATCAAAGTCAAGGCCAAGTGTCCAATTTAATGCGTTCTAACCAACATCATCTAATACACAATGGTTTCTTTTATGATCACATTTAAAGGGGAACACCACCTAAATTAAGAATTTCAATATGTTGTTTCCACAGTCTAGGAAAGTTCAAGCAATATTGTGATGTGACCTAATCGCTCTCAAAGCCAGAAACCGGAGAGATTAATTCTCAACCCTGTGATGTCATCGGGTTTAAAGTCTGGAGCTGCTCCATAAACAATAACTGGGGGCCTGATTTGTGGACTGACATAATGTTTGTTTTCTTTTTTATACCCAAATAAGCTTTATTCTACTGTTGTGTCCTCAGCTCCGAAACAGAAAATGTACTCATATACTAGCATCCCTGGGTGCTTTTAGTGTCATCTAGAACTGTTTTCAATTTATTGTCTGTGGAGCAGCTCCAGACTTTATACCCTATGACATCACAAATTCGAGTTTTACCACTCTAATTTTTGGATCTGGGAGAGAGTTGTTCACTTTTACTAATATTTTTGGACTGTCTTAGACCATAGGATTAACATGTATGAATTTTTAAAATGGGTGAAGTTCCCCATTAATACTAATTTTGAAATGACCAGTGATATATATTAAAGTTCAACCTTAAGACCATGAAGAAAATAGTACTTGTAAAGTCAGCTACACCAGAGGATACTGAAATAATGTCTTGACATAGTGTAGTCATAGAGTATGTTTCTATTAGAGAGTCACTTCCTTCAATAACAATATATTCTTTGAATAATAACATTAGGGAGAATTATTTCGCTGCATATGTGCCACATCAGATCACATCCATATCAGGTTATTTCCTATGGCTATTTTTCTTCCGACATAATATATTCATGTCCATGTCTCCATAGACAAGGCTGTTTACCACATTCGTGAATATATTCTAGCCTGACATTTAAACCATAACTAAATATTTTTCCAATGATGTAAAACTGCACAGGCTGAAAATATTAAGATTCATTTACTGTGCATTTTTCAGTGGTATAACACATTTCTACAATAAGTATAAATGACAATGTTGAGACTCATTCTGCAAGTGCTACTCCACATTCGGCCTGAGCTTCTGTGAACCAAAACACAGCAAGTACGCAGATAATTCATTCGCCATTCACTGCAACAACTAATAATTTGCCAGTGATCTCAAACATTGCCTGAAATAAACTGCAGACACACACACACAGTAAAATTTCTTATCATTTCCAACAGTGCCCTCTGCTGGCTCAAACCTGAGCAAACACGCAACCACTCCACAACAAACTCTATCTGCCACCTGAACCGCCATCTGATCTTTAACACCACTCTGTTATCGACCTGGGTGAACAATACAGTAACTTATACTGTATCTATACATTAATCTCTTAACACAGCAGAAATGTTTATTTCTTCAATTATCGACTCTTCATGGAGGCGTGCTCTTTGTGGGCAGAGAGAGGCACTGAGATGTTAAGAGGCTGGACTCTAGGTCAGGATACACACCGGCACTTTATGAATCAAGACAATGCAGAGGGAGGATGTGTGCAAGGAATGGTAGAGGCAGAGAGAAGGAGGGATTGGAAAAAGTATTTCATTATATCATCTTCTTATGATACACAAAATCTGCACGCTGACAACCAGATTATTGCCACCAATCTCTGCTTCTGTGGAACATCAAAGCACATCAACGACAGGGGGAAAACAGTAAAACAAGTAGGAGGAAACATCTTGGAATATTTCACACGACGGCCATGTTGGCAGTCGTTCATGGTGCTGATTTGTGATGAGGGTCGGAGGGTCATGGTTTCTATGCCAAGTGCAAGAGCCCATGTTTGGAAGGATGGGAGAGAGGCTGGGGTTCTAACCTTGAGAGGAGAGATGTGGGCATGGGACACGTAGCCGTGAACATTCTCGATCTCGGACAGGTTCTTCTCGGACACGTGCACAAGCTCAGGGGCGCGCACCTCGTTGGTGAGCCGCGGGAATCCCTGGTCAAGAGGAGGTGAGTCGTCTTCTTGGTACTGGTACTGCTGAGAGTGAAGAAGGGAGATAGACAGGTAGAGAGAGAAAAGGATGGACATTGAGGGAGAAAGACATGGACAAAGAAAAGTGATGAGATAAGTATACGCTGTGTTGCTGCTCTGGAAATGAGAGGAGAAAAGGCAAAGAATAATTCATCTTAATAAACTATGTATATTACACTGGCAAATTCAGTTTCATATCATTGTTTTAACATTTCCTTTTCTTGGTGAGATTATTATACAATTCTTAAATATTGTGACTTCTGAAAAGAATAATGTTACATGAATGTACATGTCATGAAAAAACAACGACAAGTCAAAGAGGACACAGATGACACTTTATAAACATCAACATGGTAAAACTATAAGGCACCCCAAGAGGCAGTCAATTCAGATGAGGTTAGAATTAAAGTTGCATTTGTTGCATACCATTATTCATGAATATGAAATATCAATTATACATGGTCAGAGTCTCAGACTTAGAATACAGGATATGTGTATATTTTTAACCTTCTGTAGATACTGATTTGGTTCCTTTAAAAATACTGGGGAGGGTTTGTGATAAAATGCTTACAAAAGTTTAAAAGTTTTTCACTAGACAATAAATTTCAAGCTACAAACTCTACTAAGTCTTTCAGTTATCTATAAAGAACAAGCTTTTGTTTAAAATCAGATACTCAAATAACTTTGACGCAAACATTTTTCCCCACCTTATATAACAACACCGAGGCCTCAAAATAACTATGGATTAAATTACCCAGCCCAGTCTCAAGAAGAAAATGTTGACATTGTACATTTCTGTTAACCAAGAGTATGTTACATTTGTACGTTTCATACTATCATGACATTTCTAAAGTGACGTAATATACGAGCTGACTTTGTCATTTGGAGGTGGAGGACATGGCTGATGGGGTGTTACCTAGGCCAGACACCTGCCAAGCTTCAGACCACTGTTTGAGAGCAACAAATAAAAATTGGTATAATTTAGCGAGTCAGTGTTGTGTTCCTGGCAGCTTTTTATGTACAAAATGTAAGTGTTGTGTAGCACCTGTCACTCTTTTTAATCTATGCTTCATTTTCATGAATTCATTTGCATTTTCGTGATGAAAATCGACAGTCGAACATCGAAAGCCAAGAAGGGCCGTGCTTGTAATTATCTTCAAATGCCGCATGAGCAACGGGCTGGTAAACTCCAGCAAATAGTCTCTGCCAGAATGTTTCACTAGCCAGCAAATACACTTACACTGGAGCAGCTTCAGCTGATCCCCATGAGTAAGGGTTATGGTTCGATGCTGTTTGACAGGCAGGTAGGAGGCTTAGTTATCTGAGTGTAGCTGTGCTGTAAGTAAACAGTCTGAACTCAGCAGAGTTTTCTCTGACAGAGATGAAAGTTTAGTTTTAATCACCAACTCTGTGAGATATGAGTTTAAACCTCCAGACTGTCATGTTGCAGATTAAGAAAGAATGCAGGCTTCAATTAAGTTATTTGTCTGCTTCTTAACAGTGAGATGGATAAGTCAGACTTTACAATGAACATGATGGGTACAAATTGTAATTGATTAGTTATTTGTTATTCTAGTTATTTATGGTGTCAAAGTTTTTGAGAGCATAAACAGAGAGATGTTGAGCTTTTCAAATGATGATCAGTAAGTGTGTGCTTGTAAATCAGCCCTTAAACCTGTCAGAAATGCTGAAGAAATGACAGTTTGTAAGTGGTCAGAAATTATTTGTATTTGTAGACAAAATTTGTCTAAATTTAATTTTTATACAACCTGTCACCTTGATTTTAATTTCTGATACACAAATTAGCCTCACTGGGTTAGTTTGGGGATAAAACCACAGAAAACATACTGATTAAAAGGAACAACTCAAATGTCATGAATTTTTGTCAAATAAAACTAGAAAAAACTATGAAGGATAAAAGGACTAAAATGTTGACTAAAACATTTTCATCTTAAGACTAAGACTAAATCTAAAATAGGTGTCAAAATTAACCCTACCCCAAACCTAGGTATATTAAGCCAAAACATGATCTTTTCCCAACCACGACCAAGTGTTTTTATACCCAAACCTTACCACTGTTAACCACAGCGTTGTTGAAACGTAAATATTAATGATGTGCAAATGTAACGTATCCATTGTTTGCAGAAATGTACGATACCAACATTTTTTGGGAAATGGGGAAGATAATTTGACACCATGTCATCAAAACCTTACTATTACATTATAAGCTTTTGATTGCAGGGCTCAAGAATCGGCCTGTATGGTTGTCCTGATGATGTGTTAAGGCTCTACTCACTTGAGTATATTACACATTGGTAAATATACACTTATAATGGACATATGAAACAAATGTTGATATCATTTTGAGACATTTTTTTGGTATGAATATTCATTTAAAAGTACACAAGAGGAAATTTAACATCATAATACGAGTAGGATCTTTTTTTTTCTTTTCTCAAACTAGAGGTCTGCCTCCCTTAATATTTTGCAGACTTTGGGGGCTTCCATTCTTCCTTGGTGTGGGGTTTTTGTAAAATATGTTTACCCATCCCAACTAATTGTTTCAGTACAGAGCCTAACAACTTCAATTTTGTAACTTTAAAAAAAAAAGGCATAGTACATTGAAATCCCTGCTAATGCTGAAGTTCTGTGAAAACAACAGATTCACATGTCACAAAATGGATCCCATGATGAAAAATGAAAAATGTCAAAATGAACAATATAAATATAATGATAACAGAGATGGTCGTGAGACTCAACAATGGTTCTAAGTGTGTTTGACTAAATGACTACAGGATGTGATGAATTAGGAGTCAAATTTCAGGTTACAGTGCGTCAACATGATGAAATATTACTTGAACTACACTGGTGGTAAAAACCGAGAAATGAATCATGACTTGTCACATATCATGTTGGCAGATTAATTACTGTGGTTGATCGCCTGAATGATACTGTGTGCAATTTGGAGTGGGAAAAAAACACTACCCCCCTCCTCCCCTCTCTCACCCAAGGAGCGTTCATCAAGGCAGGGTTCATGCAGGGTAGGGGCTGGCCGTTGTGGGGTGACCCCTGTACTGCTGGTGGCCTGTTCTGGAGAGAGCAACAGGACCATGTGTAACCACCAAGAGCAAACAGAACAGGTACGACTGAACAATGAAGTCCATTAACAATCACTGTCATCCAAGATCCAAAGCATACAACCAGTACGCATCTAGTGTTTATCAAGCCCTGTTAAGTTAAAACCACACCCACTCCTGCATGATGAACGATGTCAAGGCTTGATGATTGGCTGCCAGCCTACTGTTGCTTGTAGTGCAGCACACTGTGCACCCTGTGAAACAGCAAAGTTTTCATCAGTGACTTTGAACACCACCCAAAACCAAACTGACTGGTACTGAGGAACTCTAACCCCTCTCATCGCTCTTTCTTGTTACATTACCTCCTTCATGTATGGTGTCTTATTTACATGTGTTTGTCACCTCTGTATTTATCTGTTTTTACTAACACTCATTCTTGGAATTTGAGTTGATAAAGCCGTCAAAGGGATGCTTTGCTGATTTTCAACCAGCTCTGTCATCACAGTGTGGGCAATGTGTGCAGTTGAACAGTTTTGCCCTTCCCCCACTGCTGCGAGCACCTGGAGCATCTGCCTTTGGAGGTCCACCAAACTGTTGCCTGCACACACTGCAATGACATAGAGCTGGTTGAAAGTCATACTTTTTTTTCCTTTAACCACCCATATCCATATTTTCCAAGCTACTGCAGCTGACATATTTCATGGAGATGCATCTTCAGTGGCAGGACCACCCCTGACTCCCCACCACATCAGCACTGCTGAGGCAGAGGGGCTGTGGGGTACATCCATGGTTGTGCTAGCTAGCATCAGTCTCCTTCAATGGCGGTAGGACTAGGCTGGCAGCCAATCACAGGGCCGTGATGTCTGGCAGCCCGTCTCCATCATGCAGAAATGGCCGTGGTTTCATCTAAAGTGGGTTGGAAAAACGGTAGATGCAACCAGCAGTACACTCATTCAGCAGCAAACACCACCAGGAGGCTTAGAAGCTCATTTGTAGGTACCGGAAAATACAATACTTTAGGAATCTGTATTGTTCAGTACTAACACAACAGATGGCGAAGGCATGAGCAGCCCTGCTCTGCTCTGACTGGTTTACCCCGACATTCTTACCCTTACCCCAACATATCTCACTCCTCTTACCTAAACCTTACCAATCCAACCAACACAGGCAACAAGTACTTGCCAATAAGAGGGAGAGTAGGGTGGATCATGCCTTTGCCATCCTAGGAAAAAGAATTGGCATGCAGGACAGATGCGGCGAGGGTATTTCTGATTCAGAGTACAAACTGAAACAAACACAAACAAAATCTGACAGATGGGTAGACACAGAGCAACAATCTTAACATCCCATGGTACAGTTATACACTCAGTAAAATGTAATTGTTGGCTGATAGATCTGTGATAAAGAGCATTCTGCTATCTAATATTCTACTATTTTGAGATTGAAGAGAAACAGCCAACGGAGATGGACCCTGGTGTGAAGGCAACATTTGACCAAACCATCAAACAAAGACAAAGAGCATGCCTCTCAAATTCAATTTATACACACAGAGAAGGACAGGACAGAAATCAGAAGATACAACAGACTAAGAGAATAAGGGGTTGTGCAAAGAGAAGTGATCTTCATGCAAAGAGTGTGGCTAGCTGCATCGCTGAGATGCAAACCAACTGTAACACACGAGTGACCACAGTTATTTCTGACAATGCCTAAAGGCAGCAATGCAAAGAGATGCATTCTAATGTTAGGAGGACAGCGCTCTGGGCCGGTGATATATCAGCTACCAGGGATACTAAAAATAGAAGTGCATTCTGTGATTGTGCCTGAGGTGTGCTCTCATGCATGCATTATCTACTGTATAATCCTCTCAGATGTAAGATAAATAAAAAGGTAGTGTGACAAAGGAACTTTATTGTTAAGTAAATATTGTCATTTTCTGTTTATGTTAAACACAACACAATATAAAAGATGGACAGAAGAATATATGTGATACATTTACCATTGCAGGTAATTTTAACAGTGCAGGAAAGAAGTAGTTTGGGTGGGTATATGTACATGTAGGGGTTAACTGACAGATGTGGATAACAGATAATAATGATGGATGAGCTAAACAATAAGTATCATTATTCCTGTTTCCATACGATTTTTCTCTTAACATCCTAAAAGCTCGAATACACCACCATGCTGAGGCAACTCCTCCAGGCAGCTGTGTGGTGCATTTATGTGCTGGTGGGTAGCTGGGCCATCCAAGATTTCACAATCAGCAGTTTGGCCGTGATGGATTCATGAGTTACGGTCTTAGAGGCTCAAATGTACGTGTGTAATGTAATTTGTAGTGAGGCTCAGCAAAATGAATACACCTGAAGCTGTGTCAACATTAAGCAGCGTTTTTGTGTGAAAACGACTCGCATCCAAGCAGCCTATTCATTCTGTTCAGTCCTCTGTTTACAGTGGAACATCTACGACATAAAAAAAGGCTAAATCTCTTCTTCTGCATCCTTCTTTCAGGTGGTAAAAAACAAAATTGTGCATCACAGCCAGTGGGACAGACAGCTGGTTGAGCTAATTATCATTTTATAGTCACAACCTTGTCTGACAAAATCAACATAAAACAGATGATTGACAACAGCTGTGCTGTGAGATCGCCTATATCAACATTTAATATGCATGATTACAGAAAAAGTTAAATGACAGAATATTATCTTTTTAACTTTGAGGCCACACAGAGCCTGCCTGTGACTGAGCAGCTACACACACGGCCAGTTAACATTACTCTGCTGAGGCATGGCCCGTTACACCTGCGTTCAGTCCCCTCCTGCTCTCTGTGGTCACATATACTGTTTTAGTGCAGCTGAATTCAACACAGAATTGTTGTTATTAACATACTACTCTGTAAGTAATTTGTTATAATATAATACAAAGTGGAGACCCTCTAGCACTGGGGTCATTCCAGCCATGATACAGCAACCTGCAACTTGGGGGGGCTCTATCACCTTTCCTACTTCCAACTCCCCTACTTCCAGTCTCAGAACCCAGCCCTCATTTTGATCTCAATTACACACCTTTATTGTTTAATGACTGCATCTTGCAAGGTTTCGAAGTTATCGTGTTGGCAAAGTCTAACCACAGACCAGACAGACAAAATACTCAAAACAGCTTCTGTGGTAGTTTCCACTACAAATGGTGTCACCAGGACCCAACTTTTGCCAACGGTAACACACACACAGTCTCATTAGGTGAAAACAATACCAGCTGTTGCAAACCAAAATACACTATTGCACAATTTCAGATTGTTACTTAATGATGTTGCCCTATCAAAATTTAAGAGATCATTAGAGTGACTGCAATTCATCATGGGAGAACATGAACCAAGTTTCATTACAATACATCCGAAAGTTATCAATAACTGCATTAAATGAGGCACATCAGTTATCGCTTTCTGGACCTTAAAGGTGTCTTTGTGGAAAACCCTGTTGCATTTAGTGGATTTCTGTCATTTGTAACTGCAACTGTTGCATTAGGCCGATGTCGTGGCTCTGTATCATAATCAGAACAGTGCACTGGGAATGGCACTGCCAAAACTGCTTAAGAGGAAAAAAAGAGCCAGGACTGTCCAGCCATTTTAATGCAATAGTCTGCCACTAAAGAAAACAAAACATTCTGCAATGAAGCATACAGAACAATGGAAAACTGATGAGGTCAGTATCAGTCTCCTTCTCCCTGCATTCCAGTGTTTTAATATAGTTTTATATTGCCAGCTGTTGTTTCTAAATGCTGTTGCAAACAGCAGTCAGCATTTATGAATGCTGCTCTAAACAGCTTCTTATACTGCAGCTACAAAGCCAGTGTGCATCTGTTTACACAGATGGAATTTAAGTAACTATTTTTTTAATAAACTTTTTTTTCTCCACTTTATTAGATACTAAAGTTCAAACAGACATCTATAAATAATCAAAATAAATGATAAAAAAAAAAGCATAGGCTGTCTGTTTTGTCAAAGTGTGAGAGGGGATTACTTAAAATGCAAATAACATTAAATTGATTTTTAAATGCTTCAGAAAAATAAAGGAGATCTACTTTTGTTATTTCACATTATAGACACCACTGACTATCTGTGTGACACTTTTGCCACAGATTAGCACACTGACTACACACAGTCCAGCCATATACTATGTTTCAACCTAGTTTTGTTTCCCCACACCAGGAACATGCCAGGCAGTGCCCTGATTTTATGCAGCTGTGCAAACAGGTGAATACTGTTTCTTTTGCATCCAAGCACATCCAATTTCTCTAAAAGGTTGCCCACATTAACATTATATGATGAGGATGGTATGACCTCTGCCTCATTTTGAGCCACAAAAAAACCCTACCTCTCCTTTTAATATTTGGTGACAGAGGGGGCGATAGTCTAACAAAGTCTAATAAAAATTTTGCAGAGACTAAAAACCACCAAACGCGACGCCTCTGCATCATTCACTACAATCAGGAGCAGACATCTCATAGGGTGTAAGGTTGTCTGGTATTATTCCTTACTTAATCACAATGCATAATTTTCAAATAAAGTGAAGTTTCAGTTTCACTTTTCTCCTTCTGACTCTCTATGCAGTCTCCCCTGTTCTTACTCGCCCACACATGGTGCTTTGTGTTTCTCTCCCTCAGTCTTTCTGTCTCTGTATCTCTTCTCCTCAGTGCTGTTGTTGACACATTTATCATAAAAGATGTATCACCAAAAAGCAAACAAAAAAAACTTGATTGAATACACTTCATTGAAAATGCAATGCAGCATTTCACATTCCAATAGCATGAGTCTGCATTAAAAATCATCCTCTTCCCTTGTTTTGTCTAGTAAAGGCAGTTTCTAGCAGGAGTTGCTGAATACATACATAGGTTTATTTAAAAAGTCAGCAACTTGTGTACAGTTTTATTATGACAGCACCCCCACCCCGCCTCCTATGAGTCTGCGAGACTAACCCTGCGTTGCACCACTGTCCATCTTCACTATTACATAGCTTTAGTCTAAACCTAATCCCTGATTCCAACCTTCACCTGTTACATAAATCATGATAAATTCACTTCCTGGCATTTTGAGGACCATCAGGCTAACTGCAGTTAAATGAATGTCCCAAGCCCGAACATCTACAAACCAAACAGATTATTCTAAACATAGCTACAAGAACATACACACACGCAAACACACACACAGTACATCGTGCGCTCACTTGTTCTCAGCCATCCTCTGAACAGAAGACGACACGAGGAGGCCAGAAGCAGTCTGTCAGCCGTAGGGCTGTATAGGCAGTTCCCAAACACAGATGCTGTTTCCACTGGGGTGTTGCTACAGGGGGAACAAGGCAGCTACCACTGCTGTTTGGCTTACCATAGCAAAATTAATGGGCGAGAAGAGATGGTCTAAATATAGAAACTACAAGCACACCATAGCTGAATTCATGGTCTTCTTGCAACAGCTCAAGGAGTATGACTCATTTGTTTCAATCACTTAGGTCAGATGAAACATTAGTAAATTTGGAATCTCTAAACACTATATATACTGAGATGAGTGAACTCAGGCCCATGCACTGTGATCGGCTGTGACATTCTAACGAGTACCAGTATCCCCTGGTACAACACTGCGGCTGGATTAATGAGAGGAGCCCTCTGTCTGTTTACTTTTTATATCTGTAACCTAGCAACGACCGCCAGCTAAGATACACATCAACACACAGTTACCACTTGATGAAACTTTTCCAGTCTGAAGAGATGGAGCAATATTTATCTGCTGCTTTATGTGAGTTTCAATTACCATTTTCTTCAAAAATAAACGTTCTCAATTACATTTAAGTATTAAAGTTGTCTCAAATGTTATAATACACAAGAAGGTGTGATGTACGGGCAAAAACACCCTTACACTTACTACACTATATGTTGTGATGTTGACAATGGTGTTGTGATAGATAACACTCTGCCTTCAGCTTTTTCCCAATCAGTCACTCTTTATATATACCAGCCCAGGTCTTTAGTTCTTTGTCAGTTTGTTGTCTGTGTTTCTCCAGTAAGTAGTGTTTTCTTAGTCTGAGGTTGTTTCCTAGAGTTTTAAGTTCTGTCTTATCCGTTTTGAGCATTCCAGCCTTTTGTGCTTGAGTTTAGTTTTCTCCAAGTGTTTTGTGTTCGCAGAATTTGGATCTACTTGTTGCATGCCTGCCTTGGAGCTCCAGCTTATAAAGCTTTTTCTGATTAAACCACCAAACTCTTCCTGCTTCCTTATTCTTTGCTTCTGCGTTTGGGTCTAATCCTGCTATTCCTGAACTGCAACAAATATCCTCCACAAAAATTTCTTTTTTCCAGCATTTGTTTCACCTGAACCTCTCAGACATTCAAACCTAAGTCTCAAACCTGATTTATGGTTGGGAGATTGACACATCTGAAGAGTGCCACTTGACAGAAATTAAAGAGCAGCACAGAAATTAAAGAGCAGCCCAACGTTTTTAATTTATGCTTTGGCGAAAAGTTTCAGTCATCTTCATGGTAATGAGAGACCCCTGCATATTTTTTACAGTCCCAGTCTATTTCTGTCACCTTTAATGAAACATAATCTGCACATACTGTCGTTCAAAATCACACAAATATCCCACTGTATATGTTTTTAACTTATTAAGTGTATCAACATTGATTAATCAGCTCCAAGTCTGACTGTGAGCGGCAGATTCCCCTCACTCGTTACAGTGGGCTGGAAAATAAAATAAATGAATCATTAAATACAAAGACTGGTATTATATTATTATATTTATTCCCATGAAACTTAAAAAATATTTTGGTTCAGTAAATGTCTGCTGTCAGTCAGCCTGGTGAAGGAAGTTTGGTCGATCGCTGGTCTCTCAGCTTCACAGGAGCTGCTGCTGACAAATGGCTGCTTCGGAGGACAGAGATGCTGAATGCAAGTTGGTGTCACTGTGGCGATGTGAGTTGCACTACCCAATCACATTGCATGACAAAACGTGACAATCTGTGACATAACAAATTTCCCCAGGTGCGCGACATGAAAGGAAATTGTTGAGCAACACATTAATCTGTTGAAATTAATTCATCACTGTTGAGTAACACTCATTAAAAGTGTCAAGCACCCAACCATAAATCTGGTCACTCTCTAGCTGTGCTTATGTCTTACAGTATGACAAACACACACCAATAAAATTAATGAAGAATGATTTCTAAACTGCACTGGAATTTTTATTGTAATATTGAACATTCAAATAAAATTCATCAGTAACTTTCATCTTCTAAGATTGTCCAACAATACTACATAGTATTGTAGTCAAGCATGTACAAAGTTAGGGACATGGTAATACGGTATTAAATGTCACTAGCTTGTATTAGGCCATAATACACTGATATGTCAAATCAATTTTAATTATGTAGTGCATTCTGTATGAGAGGTTTAAACTCACTGTACTTACAATACAACTTACAATGAAAACAATAGACAAAGATTGTACATTACGTAAGGGATGCAACTGGGATGCAACTCCCTTCAGGGGAGTTATTTTCCCAGTATTCACCGGCTCATTATACATTATCCCGCTCATTACACGGCTAATTATCAGTTAAATAAATAACTTGAGACCGAATATTGATTAATTATACGATTTTTATTGATTTATAAATTAAATCGGGAGGAAAGGAAAAAAAAACTGCCAGCAACGGCTGAATCTCCTTGTCAGGGCAGCGTCCCTAGCAACGCTGGGCTACATAGCAAC
Organism: Epinephelus moara; assembly: GCF_006386435.1. Classification (NCBI taxonomy): domain Eukaryota; kingdom Metazoa; phylum Chordata; class Actinopteri; order Perciformes; family Serranidae; genus Epinephelus; species Epinephelus moara. The sequence continues at coordinate 34,933,045 of NC_065508.1, read as the reverse complement.
AGTCATTACACAGTAATATCAGACCTCTGAATGCCGCGACTGACCAATCAGAATACAGCATTTAATAGAGCTGTGTAATAAAAAAACATATGATAAAAACATTTAAGATAAAAAGGTATTACAATAAAACAATAAGATAAGAAGGTATTATTATAAAGGGAATAATGATGCTGATTCAAAAATAAAAGTTTTACCTGTAACCACCTAAAAGCCTAAACCTAAAAGCCTGCAAATAACAGAAAGTTTTTAGTCTGCTTTTAACAGAAGACACTGTTGCAACACACCTCAGTTCTTGTGTTAGAAAATTCCAAAGGGTAGGAGCATAATGACTGAACGCACCGTAAGCTGATTTAAAATTTATTCCAGGTACGATGAGGAGACCTTTACACAATGATCTAAGTTCAGTGTGTATGCAGTGAGCGTGTCAATGACACAGGACGGAGCTAAACCATTCAGACTTAAAAACAAGAAGAAGCATTTTGAAATCAAGTCTTTGTTCTACTGAGAGCCAGTGGAGATAAGTTAAAATAGGAGTGATGTGTTCAAACCTATTGGTTCTAGTTAACACTCTGGCTGCAGTATTCTGATAAGCAGCCAACAGTGGAATTGCTATAATGAGGTGAAATGTTTGTGCTAAGCAAGTAGATAAAGAAAGGCTCAGAGCATAAAATCATATCTACTGTACCATCTAAGGCCTTTTGACCGCAAGCCTGAGAGAAGCCCAGTGACCTACAATATCACTGTGTGAGAGAAGCACTACAGCGCTCACCCATGCTCTGGTTACACAACCATATAAGAGAAGGGCAGTGAGGAGCGCAAGTGGAGAATTGTTTGGTGTGTATGAAGCCTGAGGTGAGAAAACAATATTTTCTTTTCATTTTCTTTTCACTTGGGCTTAACTTTGTCGGTTTGCTGAGATTTAATGGAGTTGAGACAAAGCATAACAACCGCCAGGGCTGCACAATAAAATTGGGAAAAACAAGGGAGAAGGAGTCTGCCTCAGATATGGAGATCATTTCTACAGGCTTTTAACTGCCCTGTTCCTAACCCAGAGCACCTTATGACAGGTTGCCGCTTTCATTACCTCAATAGGGAGTTAGCATTGGTTGTTTATCCAGTTAGACGCCAATGAAGGCTAACTACCAAGGCTACAACTCAAAATATAGGGGATGTCTTTACTGGCATTTTCAGTGTCTCACTGCTGCAGTCTGTAGTTCCCACGTGTTTCTAGAAGATCACCATTGTCCCCAAGAAGACCAAAGCCCTCTGCCCAAATGACTACCACCTGGTAGCACTCACCCACACCATCATGAAGTGCTTTGAGCGATTTGTCAAATCCATCATCATCTCCTCTCTTCCTGACTCACTAGATCCACTACAATTTGCATATAGGCCAAACAGATCAATGGACAACACCATCACCCCAGCCCTCCACACTGCCCTCTCCCACCTGGACCAGAGGAACATAATGCAAGAATGCAGTCCATTGAGTAAAGTGCAAGAATCAATACCACTGTATCATCCAAGCTCGCTACTGAGGTCAAAGATCTGAGACTCAACACCACCCCGTGACTGGATCCTAAACTTCCTGACAGGCAGCTGCTGGGAAGCAAGACACAGCAACTTCAACTGGGTCCTGAGTATCTGCAGCATTTATGAAGAGACAAACTATACTTACAATGTACATTTACTACTACTCACAACGTTAATTTTATTTTTTTCGATCAACACACCTCTTTGCTCTGAGTCAATCCACCATCACTCCTCTCACTTGACCATTCACTTGCTATGCACACACTACATACTGGGCTATTCCCCAAAGGAGCTACGCTACTACAACAATCACGTATGTTGACATGTGGACTGCATTAAAACTCTACCTTGGCCTTGGCTATTTTCACATGGTTGTATTGCTAGCATGAGAATCATCTACATCAACTCTCATTTGTATATATCATGTGGAGTGTGGGGCAGTGTAGGTGCTTCTGCAGCCCATAGGGCCTGGTGTTCCCAACCATCTGGTTGGTTAGATTGTGTAGCAACAGTTGACAACTTTTGTTTTTCAGCTTTTGCGATTTGAAAATTGTGTTCTATTACGCGATCTCTGTTCAAATTTGATAAATCGTTATGCCTTAATTGACAGTCACAAAGACAACGTTTCTACTTTCTCCACAGGCTGAGAAGGTCCAACAAGGATACTCTGCTACTGCTGCAGGTGCACCATCAAAAGTATCCTGACCACCTGCTTCATAGCCTGGTATTCAACAGTAAGGCTCTACAAAGGATGAAAACTGCTCAGCACATCACCAGGACGGAGCTGCCATCTATGGAGAACCTCTACACCCAGTGGAAGAGAGCCATTAGGATTATCAGAGACCCCAACCACCAGGGCCACAAACTGTTCTGCCTGCTCTCATCTGGCAGAGGGTCCCACACCACCAGGCTTAGAGACAGCTTCATTCCACTGGTTCCACCTGCTTCCTTAAGTGTTACTTACTGATTACAACCTGTTTACATCTCAGTATGTATATTTATAATTACATGTTTATGCATTTACACATCAAAGTTTGTTTCTATTTCTATACTTTTATATTTTTTTCTATATTTCTTTCTATATTTCACAGTAGCTGCTGCACTATGATGTCTTAGCTTCTTGCTACATGTATTAACTCAGTCTCAACAATATGCTAAGATAGACCCGATGTTGTGTAATGGAAGCAGGTTCGTCTAATGTGCAAACAAAATGAACTTTTTGGTCTCTATGTAAGGTGAATGTGAATGTGAATGTGCCATCTCTGTAATTTGTCAAGTAAAAATTCTACGGCACATTACCTACTATGTTTGCCAAACAAAGTTGTCATGTGATAGTATTAGAGAAAATGGGCATCTCTGTCATTTAGGGTCATATTTCTTGTTTTCACTGTGCCTCTTTTTTGCCTCTTTCCTGGTCAAGAATTATGGAGGCTGTGTTAGTCAAAGTTTTGACAACATTTTGGGTGCAGGAGGCTCATCTCACTATACAACATGGGGATTTATTTGCAGTCAGAGCTATCTCAAATCCTACAGAAGAGCAAAATCCTGAAATATGATGAGATGGATGACGTGACAATGTGGCAGAATCGGTTTTGCCTGTTTCACCTACATGTTTGTAGTGTTTGTTTCAATGACTATGCGGATCATATCTGGAGGATAATGTTAGTAATCATAAGTAAAATACCAACTTTGCTTATCCAGTGCCAAACATAGATGTCGTGGGTAATTTCTAGATCACATGAGGTCCCCTGATAACACTTCCAAACACGTCCAAACGAATTGGGCTTTAGTATATACACAAGTGGCACCATCAGTGCAGGAGTGCATCACACAGCATCATACTGCATCCCCCAAGCTACTTTTGCAGTTTGTTGTATACAATAGTAAACTAAGTCATGGGACTGAGACATGATGAGTCCCATGTGAATGTAGTGGAGCACGGCCTCTAGAGTGGATTTATACTTTAACGATGAGTGACTAATGCTACAGGGAGAAAGAGAGAGAGAGAGAGAGAGAGAGAGAGACCAAGGGGGAGATGGAGGAGGATATCTGACCACTGTATGAAGGCTTGCGAAACTAAGCAGAAGCAGGGAGAGTACAATAATGAGATTTATCAGAGTGATACAAAGGGCTGTTTTAAACTCTGAAAGATTTCATTTTAAAGTCATCAAAACGTCCAATTATGCCACAGACTTATCTTTTTAGTTCAGCCTCAAACTAATTACAGAGTGTAGTCTGGAATACAGGAAAAGGAAGAGAATGGTAAAAGAAGATAATGTATCAGCTAATCAGATCATCATTTTTTCCTTGCATATTCATTTCATGTAGCTGTAGCAAAAATATATCTTTGGTATACAGTATAGATATATATATTAGAGCCTGACCAATTTATCCGGCAGCCAATTTTTTCGGCCTATATCGGCCGCTCATCGATCTATCAGTATCGACGCATGTTATCCAATATGCACCAACGTGAATTTTTTTTTACAGACCATGCACTGCAGAAAACAAAGCCTCAGGGTATTTAACAGTTAGATAGTTCACTAGCTACTTGATATGTTGTCATCTGAGTGGAAGCTAATGTGTATGCTCATATCATGGATGTATAAAGAGACCAGGATAAGGAGTTGGAGGGAAGACTCTGCTTAGTCCTATGAAAGTAGCTCAGTGGCACATGAAGCCAAAAAAGCTCTATTTCTGCGATATGAAATTAGCAGGATGATCCGTTCTGCTTCCACATCATTAGCTCTGCAGAACAAGCTCATAAGAAGACTTCTGCCAGCCGAGTCAGCAGTTCCGGTTAAGCGCTCCACTAACTTGAATGGGGATAAAATTATTTAGTCTTGCTGCTCTTCTAAACTTTCAAATTGTTACTGAACCCAATGGATTAAATCCCAATAGTGAAATGAGTCATTTCACCGGGACTGTGACACTCAAAAAAATGTATACACTCATTTACAGCTAACTCTTTCTCAATATTAGTCAGTGGGAAAAAGTATTTTTCAACCCAGTGGCATCACGTGATGGACTCCGGAGTTGTAATTCTACTGTTTGGTCACTACGAAAATTGGCTTCAAAGACTGGCACACTTCCTGGGGACCTTGCATTACATTCACACCAAACTATTTTTTTTTCTGGATCCCCAGTTTGATGCGCCCTCCAACCAAACAGTTCCCGTTGTTGCATTTTAAAAACTCTGTGTTTCCACCACTGAAGGTGTCCCCTGGATGTGTAATGCTGATAATGGTCACCGTATTCTACACCAATTTAAAACACAGCTGCTGCTGTTTATCTGTTGACTCACAGGCAGCTAACCACAGATTACTGTTTGTGACTGTTAATTATACATTAACAATGAAATATTGCTGTGCATAACTTGTTTTGATAAGCAAGAAATATCTGATAACTGATTGGAGCTTAATCCATTAAAATAATGCTTCAGAATATGAACAAAGCTGTAGCATCAATCTCATAACTAACTTAAAGGTTTAGCAGAGAGCAGCATTGGAAAGTAACTAAGTACATTTATTGAAGTACTGGTCTTTAGTACCATTTAGAGGTACTTTAACTTTATTTGAGTGTTTCCATTTTCTCATACTTCATATTTTTACTTTACAATGTTTCAAAGGGAAAGGTACTTTTTACTGTACTACATTTATTTCACAGCTCTAGGTCACAGATACATTTCAGATGAATGTTATATATTAATAACAGTTAAAATGATCTGTTATCTCTACATTTGAAAAATGCCCAGCTTACTGTAAATAAAAATGCTGTCTATCACTTACAGATAACTGAAAAGCAGCAGCGAATGGGCAGTAAGGTGAAGGACTTCTTCTTCTCTAAAGCTGGTGATGTAGTTGTTTGCAATGACTGCAAAGCAAAGATAAACCACTGATCTAGGAAGCCCAGTCATTTGTTCATTTCTAGAATCAACTGACAGTGTATAATAATGTTAAATATTCTCTAATAAAGTTTTTTTGATTAAGACAGTAGCCTTCTGGGTACTTCTGCGTGGTCTTATCATATCATGGTCATATGAGTGCAACATCATAGTGCAACCACACATGCATAACATGCAATGCATTAATGCAGAATGTATGATTTTCTGGTAAAGTATGTGTTTAATGCTTTTTGTCATGTATTTTAATGTACTGCCAAAGGAAATCTCACATTAGTCACTCTTCACATTACTTACAAGATGTGATTTGCATTTAAAAAATTATTCACCATGTTTCATTTATGTCACATTGCTATTTTTGTACTTTGGTGACAACAATAACAACACCAACGCATAATGTATTTTCTTAACGTTGGTGAAGCCAGCACACCACAAACACGGCACACTCTCAACGTGTAGGTTTATAATATGCTGTAGCTGTGGGGCTGGCCAGGCTGAGCTGTGTGCAAAGCGTCACCGCTCACGTGTGTGTGTGTGCTGTTGTCATGCTCCACGGAGAGGATCCCTTCTCTTTGATGTTCACTACAGACCAAACCAGCAGAAGCAAGATGAGATGAAAATGTGGGTTGGCATGGCCGAGGGCAGATTCAGAGCCTCTGTGCAGATTTAGTGTGGAATCTCCTAGCAATTGTGTGCACTGACCTCTTTCTGTGGCTTTATATACCTACAGTTAGACTCTCTTCCCCCATTATCTGCTACAGCCCTAATTCCTACAGACAGTACGAGGGAGAGCTGAGCTATGGGAAAAAAAGAGAGCACCTGCCCTCTGTTTTTCTTGTTTTTACAGTCAAACATACACATTTCTGTTGTCATCGAGTGTTTTTTTTTAGCTTCAGTGTGTCAGACTCTTTTTAGGTGAGCGAGGGATTTTGTACCACTGAATCAAAATCTAAGTTCATCAGGCACTGTGCGAGAGAGATTTTGTGTATATATGTAAATTCCATAAGTGCCTGTATATGATGAGAAAGGCCACAAAAGGAAATGTAATCACAGTGACTGCCTGATGCAGATAAACATCTTCAAAATCAGAGGTAGGAAGAAGAGGGGAAAAAGCACTTCTGCAAAGTAATTCTCCAGTGACAGAAAAGATGAGGGGTGGGAGCAAAGTTGAGGTCTGAATGAACTGAATGAACAGTCTGACAGTTTTAGTTGTATTGCAGTCAAAAAAATATGCACACACATTAGAGGTGATTATAAGGCACACATGAAGCTGTAATCAGAAACCACAGTTAGACCATAAACTCCAAGAGGAGATCTGTCAGTAATATTTAATTTGTGTAATTTTCACACATTTTGTATAGATTTCAGCAAACACACACATACAAAAAATAACTCAAAAATCCAGGCAGCCAAGTTGCCTTTTTCACTAATGATTCTGAACTGCCATTAGTTATTGGTTTAGCATGAGCTCACCAGCTAACAATGTGAATGTAACATGTGACCTAGCTAGGCTGGGTAATGCTAACATTAAGCCAAGGCCACTTTTAGTCCTCCTAAATAGGAAATATTTAGTTAATAAGCTAGTTTTTAGCTAGCTTAGCCGATACTTACAGGAACACTTTCCATATTTTTTAGCCTAATCTCCATTTATTCGAATTAAGGATATAGTGTGACAAACAACAAGTTTTTTCTGTTTATCCGTAAACCAGTGGTGTAACTGGTTCTCAGGAGAAATACAGGCTATTTCAGCTTAGATTTGCAGTTTCCCCCTCTAGGTATCCAGGGGGTGTGTTGCTGCTCAAAAACAAATATTCCCTCTTGTCTCATTTGCATTGCAAACTAGCTGCGTGTCCCAACAACGAAACTGACATCATTTTATGTGAGTGCAGAAAATGTTATGGGCGAGTATAGTTTTTTCAATATTCTCCCTGACTTGGATATTCAGGTTTTTTTGTCAGACAGAGTATACGAGTGAAGAAAAGCAGCAGGGAGCAGACAAAGCAATCCAGTGGAGAGCGTCTGAGGCTACAGATGTGTTAGGTGTACAAGAGGATATGGCTGGTGAGGACCATCCAGAACCTGAGCTGCTGTGTGTGGACAGCAACTGGTGGTGCCTCTGCTCTCAGATTCCAACAGAAACCGAATCATTCAGCCATGCTAAATTTCAGCGTGGGCAATTTTGTTGATGCTGTCAATATGTATGTGAGTATGTATATACTCTAAATATATATATATATATATGTGACTGAGAGCTGCTGCTCCACTATGAGCTGAGAAACAGTAGGGTAAAACAACATGTAGAGTGAGCATTTCACATCTTACTCTGTGAATTAATGGTTTATTCTGACCAGACCACAGTTGGTGATTGTTGGAATAGTGGACCAACAAACCAAAATAGTTTTAGTGAGTTCTATTTAGTTTCTGTTTAGTGTGAATTAAGTGAGTGAATATATTAGCAATTGCCGGTTGTCGGGCTAACAATGGCTGGTTGGAAAATCATGGAGACCTTCTTTAGGATCTCGAAGATGAACTGGAAAAAAAATCCAAGACCAGCAGGGTTGAGAGGGCAGTAATTGAGTGAGTATTTTTGTCACCTGACACTACGTTTTAGCCAACAAAGAAATAGTTTTGGCTAGGGTGATGATACACAGCTTTCAGGCACTAAATAATACGGCATGTTTGTTACTGAAACTATTATCATTCAGTTTGGTCACTTTTTTTGGTGCTCAAGTCAAACAGTAAAGTAACTTATTTCAGGTGCCTTTACTTTTTAAGAACAGAGCCATGTTTATAACGTCCACCTCCATGTGCTGGGCAGGTCTGGGAAGTATTTGAGTGTTGAGCATCAGGAGCTCAGGCACAATGCATCATGGTGTATGTAGGCACAGCAATAAGTCTGTGCAAGAGGGAAAACTCAGCCTTCTCTCAATACAGCACACACTGAGGACTTAATTGCTTCAACACATTCTCACTCCGACCTCATCACATATCGACGTTTGGTCCTGGACTTTCCACGTTGAGCTACAACGTGGAAGGTACCCTGGGTGTGTTGGTTGTTGACACTTAGAGACATCATGTCAACTTCAGCCTGTCACATGCACTGTCTGATTTCAACACACACTTCCGTTTTCACAGAAAATGTACAGATTGCATACAGTCTCTTTCATGTAAAATGCACTGCCTCAGTACAACACCGCAAATTGACGTTTCTTTCCTTCCTTCAACAGATGCACATGGTTACATTTTGCCAACACATACATATGGTTGGGTTTAGGAAAAAAGAACACGGTTTGGCTTTACAATCATTAGGGGAGCGAACATCTGCCTGCTGGGTGTAAGTCAGCGGTTGTTGGACCCATCTATCTTCTTAATTAGACTTTCTCCCACCTAACTTACATTGTTGTCCTGCTGCTTTTCCCCGATGCTGCCAAGCGTCGTTACACAATACCAGTGACTGGCCACGTATCATGCCCATGTGAAAGGACAGCTTTTTTTGTCTGTGTTTGACACCGGAAGTCAGTGCCCGAGCGCCGATATTCTACAACTTTGGAGTGAGACCATGCTCACATGAAACATAGCAAATTCCTTTAACATATTTCCCTTGGCAAAAATTGGATTCAGCCTGTGTTAGCCTCAGGTGGCAGTCACTAAAGTCACTAGTTACTGTTAGTTGTCCACAGTCAACAATAGCAATTTACACATGCTTAAGAGAAGTAACACACATCATAGCTACATTTCCCCTTGAGCATATGGAGGCAGCAGCATACTATTGGCATAATGCAACAAAGCAGAACAATAACCGTTTCCCTTAGAATTTAGTTTCAGAATCTAAACAAGCTTTCCTGAAAGTTTTATAGGTGGAATACAAAGAAAAAAAAACAACCCAATATTCACTTTCTGATCAATCAAAATCATAATAAAAGTGACAACTCTGGAGCCAGACCTACTGATCTAAAAGCACTGTCAAAGGCAAAATTCCAGCAGAACAGGAGACAGAGGAAAACTAGGAGGATTGTTGAACTTGCATTGAACTGTCACTACGATAAATGTAGAGTGACAGTACAGGGATGCAGAAATACTACAGTAGCTGTTAATATGCCCTCATTAAGCCCCAGTAAGCATTAATACAGCTTCAAGGGTTGCACACGGAAAAACAAAACGTTGCACTGCCTTTCAGAAACACTAAGTAGTTTTCTCACTTGTACGTTTATAGAACACAGCCGACAATGTAATTCTTATCCCATAGGATTCTATTCAATCAGGTAAACACACAATAATACAATGAGCACCATATGATAAAACTCAGAGGCCACTGATGAAAAGATCTCTCCTACTGCTCAAAATAAGCAACTGTCAACAGAGCCATGTTCCTCTGAAGCAAAGAGAGTGGTCTGCAACCTACCTTGCATCCAAACATCAACGACAAAGTGTTGTTGGTGCAGGCAACTTTGCAGTGGCACAGCACTGGGGTGCACTCTGGGCTTTTGACTATAGGAGACATTCCTGTAAAAAGCACCAGCTGGACGGACTCTGCTGTCGCACAGAGCTTCAAGGCAGGAAGATGAAGAGCTACTGTACAGTCGGACCAAATAGGAAAGCCAGAGAGAAGGTTCACGCTTAAAGACAGCGAGGTTTTACATACGGGCTTTAGCTTGCTCATACACACATACGCACACACACAAACACTCACACTCTGTCCCCACCATACACTCCCCTTTCCTCTCTCTCTCCCTCTCTCTCCCTCTTTCTCTGTCAGTAATGCCCACTGTCTCTATCTCTACCTCTATCAGCCTAACCATCCTCCTCCTCCGGTTATTCTCATTTCTAAAGAAGAATTAACTCATTAATGTAATAATCTACCATATTTCTCCTCCAAAACTGGTGCAAATTTACATTTAGAAAAAAACAAAACAAGTGTCACTTTTTTGTTTATGTTGGTGCACTGAATGTGTAGCTGCTATGTACATGTAGCAGCAGGTCAACTAAGGAGTCTCTCTCAGTTTTGATGTTGTAGGGAGCCCCCAGCTGGCCAATGATTCACCTCACAAGTTAAAACTACAAACAGCTACTTTTAGTGTCAAGGTTTACATGAACATGAATATCTATATTTATAATTTGTTAATTTCAAAAGTCTGTGTTGGAATGTAGCTTTGAAAAGTCAGAATCCATCGTCTGCCAGAATGATGCATACATGTGCAATTGTATAAATGTGAAAAATGGCTTACCAGGCAGAAGTGAGGCTGGTAAAAGGACATTGCTCTCAAGGAAACATTTCATTGGTTGGAACAGTTTATTACAATGACTTTTACTGGCTGTCCCTCAAGGTAACTTATTATGCAATATAAACTTCTTCATGGCTTGTCACCATAAATATGTGTCCCTCCCTGTTATGTCTAGAGACCCCTAAAGTATGAAAACAGATCATCATCTCTCCTTTTTCTTGCTTTATCTGAGCCAGTAGGATCCAAAGCTCCATATGACGTCCTTTGGGGTTTGTATTAATATAGCACCACCTCCAGCTAGATGAACATCTCCGCCAATGGAATACCTAGTGAATCTACCTTGCAATGCAGACTTGGGTAACACAAGAATATCAAAGGTAAGACCAAAGCACACGGTTCATTCAGCCAACAGCAGAACAAACAAACAGAAAAGCCTTCATGTATTCCCATCATCTGAGGATGTGAAGACTCAGTGGATTCACTGTACTTTTGACTGAAATATTCCCCAAAACAACTGGAAAACTCTTTCTCAACAAGGGTCAGTACACTACAGCAAAAACTGAAGCTCAGGATGGATCGATACCAGCTGTCCATGAACCAACTTCAAACTTGGGAGCTGGTGAGCCTGTTGAACTTAGCGTTAGCATTGTGTACGGCTAATGTGGCGAGCTACATGGCATGGCCACGGGCAGGAGCAATGGTAGAGTATGTTACACTGAGAAAAACTGTGTAAATGCTGAGCTTATTTTGAAACCAGTTAAATACAAACAGTATGTATGGATGTGGGTTTCATGTTGCCTCATGTTGAACTTTACACTACAATGCAAGCTCAGCTGGCTTTGTTGTTACATGAAGGCCCATTCTGCTCCAGGATCTTCACTGGTATGTGTGTGTTGCTGCTGTATTGGATGTATGTAGATTTACTTAATAGATGTGCTACCAAACTGTCAAGAGTTGTGGATGGCAACTGCAAGAAGTAATTTTTCCATTGATTCCCTCTGCGCTGGCCTGCTCCTGCTGGGAGCCCTTCTGCTGCTTCCATTACAAGTTGCTTGCTGGCCCAAAACTACAGGGCCTGACTGAACTTTGATTAAACAATCTGGATTTCCAGTGGGTCTACTGAAGAGCTGGAGGTAGTTATTGAGGGGAGCTATCAAAAAGCAAATGGGAACATGTCTCAGAAGGATACAAACTTTAGCAACACTTGTGAATGAGACACGAAGATCCTAAAAGATACCAATGAGGATTCCAGACCCTCCCTAAACAAAAGACACGTCCTGACAGTGAAGAAAGTGAACCAACAAGGAGGCATGAATGACTGCAATCCAGTACTAAAAGGCTTAAAAGGCTTGAGAGTTTGTATGCTATGATAGAGGAATGGAGCAATCCCAGAGCGAACCCAGAATATAGTCAGATGCAACTTGATGATTTGATGTCTGAAAATATGGTCATAAATTCTCAATGCAAACTGTGGAGAATAAGGAGGCTGCTATTGAAAATGAGAACAAACAGCTAAGAGAAACCTTGCCGGACCCCCAGTGCCACTCCATGAGAAAAATATTGTGTTCTCTCAAATCCCAGAGGATACTAACACAGTCTGTGATTCTGCTGTGCAGCCATTTATGACTGAACAGTAAAAAATGACACTGGAAACAACTAAGCACATCACTTTCCTTCACATTCACAGACTTTGAAAGGTTTATGAGTGTAGGCTAAGATCAACTGCGGCTCATTTTGATTACTTCAACGAAAAATAACTTGGTAAAAGCAAGGGCAGGGAACTTAGGAAGACATGCTTTAGAATGAACGATGAATTTTCTCCTGGGATAAATGCAAGAAGGAAATTCTATATTGAATTATGATGGAGCACCGGAGACTAAATGCATAAATGCATGTCTAGCCCTGGACTTATAATGGCTTTGTTACTTTCTGCACTGTTCTGCACAGGCATGCCCTATTAACTTCTCTGGGTGCAGGAGAGCAGTGTGTGCAGGAGGGTCTGCAGCTGGAGCTTTGCCCAACCCAGGCGAAGTTCAAGGAGTTTGAGGACAAGCTGCAGGACAAGCAGTTCTTCCAGCTGTCTATATTTAAAATTTGCATTTTTTGAGGTAAATTATTTATGAAATTTAAATCTAAGAAAAAATAATTACTAGCTCGTGGTTGTATGCCTCCGTGAACCAGTCAAGTTGCAGTTTACATCCATATCTCATATGCAGCCATGGCAGTTAACAATGCTTCGAATATGGATGTTGCTGTTAAGATGCTATGAATTCTATAACGTGAGTGCTTCACACACATGTCCCTCCCATTAGACCAAATGTCTCCTCTTCTGCTCCTGAGATATGGCATTAGTAATGGCCAGAAAAGTGTTTTTTGCAAAACATTATATAACGTCATCACTTTATCATTTTCTTCTCTTAGACATTTGTGTGAAATGTTTGGTATAATTAGTATATGAAGTCTTGAGCTTTGGCCAAAAGCAATGTCACAGTGACCTTGACCTTTGACCCTAAAATTAAGGTCAAATTCAATCAGTTCATCTTAGAGTCCAAATGGATGTTGTTTCAAATTTAAAGAAATTCCCATAAGGCATTCTTAAGATGTCACGTTCACAAGAATGAGACTGACGGTCACAGTGACGTTGATCTTTGATCACGAAAATCTAATCACTTCATCTTTGAGTCCAAAGTGGACGTTTGTGTCAAATTTGACAATTTTCCCTGAAGGCCTTTTTGAGATATCGCGCTCACGAGAATGGTAAGGATGTACAGATGAACAGAGAGAGAGAGAGAGAGAGAGAGAGAGAGGGAGAACATAATGCCTCCAGCCGTGGCTATCGCTGGTACAGATATTCTAAAGCCATATGTGTACTGTGAAGGCATTTATAGTTGAGGTAAGTTAGTGTTAAGTTAGTGTTTGTGTTTTCAGCTGAGCTGGAGCAGAGGATTTGTGGTTTCAACAGAATAGTGATGCTGTCTTACCCTCATTGTCCTTTGTGAAGTTTGCTGGAAGTCATGTTATGTAGTCCCAGTGCATATTATGTGGAGTAAGCACTACCTCAGACTCTGTTCAAAAGTTAACACACCAGTCATCATTTTGTTTTAATGAAAACTGGACTTCTGGAATTTACTCCTGGTGTTCTGTTGTTCATGTTGATTTTAAAAAGGTAACAAATGAATATTTGGAAAAGTAACTGATAAATATTTGAAGAAACTGCAGTGATAAATTTGGTGTAGTAGAATGACTCAAAGCAGTCAACCTAGGGGTTACACTGATGTGGTCACTAAGGAAACATATTTTGATTCCATTTTGCTTGAAAAATGATAATATGACAGCTGACTGTTTTCTAGTCCTCTAGGAAAAACTGTCCATCTCCAATACTGACAGTTTTTCTTGTGCTTTCAATAGGATAACTCTTGTTCTTGTTTGACAGGTAAAGCCCACCCTAAGGTGAAATCCTAAAACCGCCCCTGGCTCTGCTGACAGGGTGACTGTCTGCAATCTGCCATCCCTCCAAGACCTGCACGACAGGCAGGAAAGATTGTGGCCTATGCTCCCACGCAAAGAAACTTTTTGAATCAATCCCCTTTGGCAGGAGGCTGTGTGTTACTGTGTTACATTAACACACATCTTCACTCTCTCCCTACATGCGCATATTCTTTGTACCTCACTCTTCATACTGTTAACATTTGCAGATCCTCTGGTCAATATTTTGTACATTCTCTTTTTCATATATTCTACTGTAAATTTTATATTATGTTATTTGTATTTGAAATATGTAATTTGATTTCTTTTGAGTATTTTGTAATGGTAAAAAAAATCAAATGTAATTTGAAGCATGATGCATTAGAGGGGAGTAATTTTGTATTTTCAAAATATTCAAAATACTGTACTTTCTCGATGATTCATTAAACATAAAAAACATTACTAGGTCAAAACCTAGTAGGCTATATGGCTGGACTGTGTATGAAACACTAGATCGCTTTAATTTTAAACAGGAAGTGGCAATATTCACTCAGTCACAGATTCACAGACTTTTGCGCTAGCACTCCAGTGCTGGACCCGCTGTAGTGGTTGATGCAAAACTTCATGTAATAAATGTCAAAATAAGGAACAAAACACTCAGACACAGTCACACAGCAGGAGGGTTCTGCTTTCTCTGGAGGTGTACGCACTGATAAGCTGTGCTTAATTTACCAAAACCCTGCCTTCTTCAGCTCCAGTCAGTGATGTGTCCTCACATGACTGATGGAGGCTAAGTTCTGCTGATATTGATAGTTTGGAAAAGGTATTATCAGTGCCAAATAATCATCAAAACCGATAAATCAGGCAACTTCTACTACATACAGTATAGTCACTACTCTAGTAAGATCATGACATTCATTCTGCTGCTTGCTCTGTTACTCACTCTGATGTCATTTCAAATCCAGTCACTCCCTCCTGGATTGCAGCTACCTCTTCCCTGCCGCTAACACCACCTGAATTTCCACATACACTCATTCACCTGTTCCCATGTCCTCTGATTAGCCCAGTGGTGTTTATACTGGTTCAGTTCCACTAATTCACCAGACTGTCTAGTTCACATGCAACATAGCTTTTCAGCATTGCATGTTATGGCTGCCTTAACCCAGGTACCAGCTGATGATTCTTCGCCTGCCCCCCTGCATGGTGAAGTTTGCCTTTGCTGATTGATTTCCTGGTTTCAGCTCTGCTTGCTACTGGATTAAAGTATATACAAACTTCTGGTCTTACCTAACTGTCTGTGTGTCGTGCTTTTGGGTTTTAGTCTGTTCTGTGCCATACACATTACACATATCACGAGTTCCCACTTGTGACAGCATTTTTGATTTACAGTCACCATCCCAAATGCCACAGGTTTACATTATTTTTTACAGAAATATAAAACTGAACACTTGAGAAATTACTGAACTACATCCTGGTAGGGGACTTGTGCTGTAATGTGACAAAGTAATGTAAAAGCCTACTGTGTATCATGCTGGCACAATACATAAAAATCACATGTGACCCTGCTATAGCTGTGTCAGAGCTCTGTCTGTATTTCACAGTGTCTGACATGACTGTTTATTAGTCGTCAACCTGCAGGAGAGCTGCAGAGGATGAGATCATTCAAAGTCTGGCAAATCATTGAGTACTTGTGTGAGGACTAACACAGCTGCAGTAGCTGCAGTATCTGGCTCTTTCCAAACACCTTGGCAGTGACTGTGAGAACTCCTGATTCACCAGTAGAATTCTACACTACCCAGTACAGTGTTATTTAAACTAAACCACTAGATGGAACTGTAACACTGAGGATTATACTCTGTTTAAGAGTGGAACAGAGAGATCCACTAACTTATAATTTAATTACACGTTAACAAACAGTGACTGAGATCAATGTGGTATAATTAATCAGGGAGCCCATGGGAAACAAATCCACAGCACATCATAAAGAACAACAAAATCTGTGAGACAAATGTGCACACATGCTCATGTGAAATGCAAGCCACACACTCCAATGTGCGAAATCTAGCGTTCAAGTACCTCCTTATTGGTGGCATTGTCTTTTACTCACTGTCATTGACATGTGTAACTGGGCCAAACAGTATGACTGCAGGCAATGAGAGTTCCCCAATTTCTTGGGTGACGTTACAAGACGCTAAAACCCACAGGAGTCAGCAACTGGGTGCTTCTCGAGAGAACATCTCCCCTCACAGGGACAAAACCAGAGCAAATTTCATTCTCCATCCTCAAGGCTGTCAGCTCAAATTAAAGCTTCAGTGTCTGTACTTTCATGTCTGTCCGCCCTGGAAGAGGGATCCCTCCTCTGTTGCTCTTCCTGAGGTTTCCTTAATTTTTTTCCTGTTAAAACGTTTTGGGGGTCTAAGGACAGAGGGTGTTGTAAATTTGTGATTTGTGATATTGGGCTATATCAATAAAATTGACTTGACTTTCCTCAGTACAGAATGACTGATGAATGTGATTCTGGGGCTTTTGCTGAAGGTAAGCATTTTAATCAGCAGGTCTTCACATGTTTGCTGCTGAGGTAGTGTGCAGCTTATCAAAGCTATATCTCAAGCAATGTGAAAATACACCTCTGTGTTCTGAGAACTAAAGAACAAGGCTAAATGCTTCCAGTGCATGACTGGACTCGTATTCATTCCTAATTCAATAATGTTCCAGCAAGAACATAACACAAAAGTTATAGAAGGCCCAAAGTCAGAATTAAGTGTCTGCATCCCAAATCCATATGCATGTCTATTTTGATTTATTACCATTTCAAACACCAAGTACTAATGTAATTTCAATCATATTTTGCATTTCTACACTGAAATTAATTAATTAAATTTCCAGATGAAACCTCCACTAGCACAGAGCCTGTGACTCAGTGAAAGATAGCATGTGGAATCCAAACTGTACACTGAACCCACTCTGTAGCTGATGGATGATGTTTACACATAGCACTTCCCCCACACTAGGTTAATGATCCAATTACACATATGTCTGTTCAAGAGCAATATAAACATGGTCTAACAAGTGGCTGTGACAACGCATCAACTGAACGCTACCATGTTCTTTCACACTTGCTGATCTTAATGAAATGCATGCTGTCCTGTGTGCCTACACGTTTCACAGAATCAAGGTACCACATCATGCCAAATTGTAGCACAAATCCTGGATGCTAATTTACATTATTGCAGTATTAAAAAGCAGTTAAGGGTTTATGACTTTGTTGTTCCGGTGATATGCATAAAAACAATAGCAACAGGCATACAGGTAGTATTGCTTTAGCAAGGATCCACCTACAACCACTTTACATGGCACAAATCCCACTGGAAAGTGATAGGTTGCTATAAAACACCTCCAATGGGTGCCTAAAAAGTTGCTGGAACGCAACAAAGACTCGCAAAATCACAACCGGTTTCGTTGTTTGTTGGTCTGAAACAGTGGTCTGCAGCTTGGAAGGCATCTCGCCTTGGTGACATGCCAACCACCACCCCCTCTACCTCCAGATGACAAACTCAGCTCATACTGTCACTTTAGAAACATTGACATGATACGTATGAAGTATGTAAATGTAATGTATTTGTGGTTTGCAGAAATGTACAATGCCAACATTTTCTTTTTGCAACTGGGCTGCTCCTGCAGGCGAGAACAACCTGGTAAAAGCCATTGTTATCCAAAATGCTATGCTATATTTGAAGTGACATTAACTGTAGACTGAGTTACTCTCTTTGCCTGTTCAGAGTTGGCTGAATTTTTGTAAAGTGCTGTAGAGTGTGTTGGTTGGTTGCAGAGTTTACATTAGCTAACATATAGCGGCTTTTGGCCGATATCATGTGTAGCTGTCTGACAGATGAAAATATCAACGGCGAAGATGCCAAACAGCCTAAATAAACAGATTAATTAACAGCTTATTAAAAAGCCTAATATTTTGCAACCTACAAGATATGTATATAACCAGATATAATCATCTATAATTATCTGGATATAACCAGATTTTAGGATTTTTATTACTGACAGACCTATTTATCCACCAAAGCCCTACTGTCCGTCCCTGGCATACGACACATTCATGGCAGTCATGGTCTCCCAGACCACACTGCCTGCATGAGAAATGCTAGTGCGTCACGGAACCTGTTTTTTTGGGGGGGTTTTTTTGGTGCCCATGTTAACAGGTTAGAGCAGCCACACTGTCTGCATGAGCAACACCACTTAGGCATGGGTTGGCCTCTACTCAGCTGCGGAACATCTAAAAAATAGGAGTCTGGCCTATTTCCCACGCTGTCTCAGTGACAGTGAAAATGGTCCTTTGATAATCATATTGACATTATACCACCTTTCACTACGGTTTCAGTGTGTACATCTGTCACAGACATAAAAATATACATAAATATATTTTCTAAACTCAACCTTTCTTTTTTCCATTTAAAAAAAGCAGTCTGACAATCTTTCTGTGGACAGAATCCATTCATTTATTTACACAAGGCTTTTTATTGTGAAATATTTTCAGGGCTGTGTTGTTGACAATGCAGTGGCTGCATGGCTCAATGAATAGGTGGACTACTGGTTTTTAATTCTGGAAATACAGTAGTTGTAGCAGCATGCAACCCACCATGTCTGGTAGTTGTTCTATATGGTGGGAATTCTGGAGTATTAATGGCCATATTGGCTGTCAAAAAAAAGCACAAACCATGGTTGTCAATGCTGGAGATTGGTGCTGTGCTCTGCTAACACTAGTCTTGGGTGAAGAGGAACATCGTGTTCACAAAACACTTCACTTTCATCCTGCAAAGCTTATTATTAAGCCATTAAATCCAAAAGAAGCACAAACTCTCCCTCTTGAGTGTGATTCCTCATTATGCCACCTTGGTGAAAGACAAAAACAGCTAAAATGCTGAGGTATTGGTTCCTTTCTCCTTCCCTTCAGTTGAGAACTGCCTTACCTTTCTCTGTTCCCCACATTTCTACCTCTTAAATTCCCCTACATCCAGTCCAGAGAACCAGGGGGGCTTTCCCCTCTGAACAATACCTGCATTCTGACAAGACAAAGGACGAGCCAGGGAGAGAGAGGGAGGGAGGGAAGACAGAGAGAGACAGTATGAATGGGCTGGAGGCCACTTTATTGGCTCTCACAAAGCGAGGCAGTGGAACAATAATAAGTGGAGTCAACATGCTTTTCCAGTCATTATCACAAACAGTTTTTCCGAGCATAAAGTAGACAGCTCCAGCTGGCTTGTAAAAAGACAAAACTATTCTGATTTGTCGAGATAAAAACACGTCTGCAGCCAATGTTTGTTAGATAACTAATATGAGTACTACATGGTCTCTTAATAAAAAAGGGCAGATATAGTAAAGCGTAGTTTAGCACTCATAACGCCCAGTAGATGACCAAATGTGAGGTGCTAAAACAACAAAAACTGCAACTGCTGTCCAACTAAAAAGTCACTAAAGCCATAAAACAAGGACTACATGCAAGATAAAACACACACCTGTCTCCCAACACAGTACATCCAAATCCTCATCTGAGTAACAGCTCATGAGACAATGGCTGCCACAAGCTTCAGTGGAGGATTTGTGATCACAAACGTGTTGTTTTGTGGTGGCTGGAACTGATATTTTATGCACTGAGTACAATCTGCTCAAAGAACAAAACAACAGAATGCTGCTTGCCAACATCGTACACTGACAAGGGAATGCCTCGCTGGGATATAATTGCTGTATATGAAGTGTTTCGTGATGTTTTGCAACATGTATGATAACTTAATTCCTCATTCAGGAATACACAAGCAAGGACACACAGGGAACAATGACTTACAATATCAGACAACAACAAAATGTCCTATCCAGAAGAGCTCATCAGAAAATTAACCAGGTCCTATATTAATATAAAGTGTAATTCTTTGTATTGCAACCTAACTTATCTCCTCCATCTTTTTTATCTGATATCCATGTGCACATGAGAGAAACTGCAGTGACTGGAATACAGCCAAAATAAGATCTAAACTGTGATATACCAATATTTTCCTTTATACCTGAGATGTATCCCTGCCATGCAGGTCTTAATATTGTTTCAGTTAGGTTCAGTTTTGTTACATTTATTTCTAATGAAACATACAGAAAACGTCAATCTCATGTAATAACAGATCTGTTTTATAAGAGATTTAGTGTTTGCTCCTTTCCCTTTACAGTCCCTGGGCAGGCAGACAAACACTACCAACTGTAAAGTGCTGTAGCTTCAGCGTTAGAGATGAAAAGTCTCTCTCTTCAAAGTAATTTCACATGACAACTTCTGAAACTGGAACCATTACCTAGATCAGGGGTCGGCAGCCTTTACTGTCAAAAGAGTCATTTTTGCAACACATTCTCACTCCCAACACGTCAAATACGGTCACGTCAAAATACAATGCACTTGGTACCCCTCATGCATCAGTTTTGGATGTTCAGGGACGGTGTGTCAATTTATGCTTGTAATATTCATGGTCTCTTTGCAAAATAAACTTTGGTTTTCAAACGAAATGTACAGATTCTGCTCATTCAGTGCATACAGTCTTTTTCAAAATAAAGTTAGTTCATAGGTAAAAAAAAAAATGTCTATAGGTTTACTTCCTGAGGTTTAGGCAGGGAAAGAATATGTTATGGTTTAGGAAGAAAAAAAAACATGGTAAGATTTAGAAAAAATTCAAGATTTGGCTTAAAATAAGCACACTTGTTATTAACTTAACATAATGTCACATGATGTACATTACTAGCAGCTAAACATACTAGCACACTACATCGTCATTAAAAAACAAAACAAAAAAACCACTCAATTGACTTTTGGTTTCACACTGGACACAAACAGCAGGGTCGCAGGTGAATAGTTTTTCTGACCCATCCACCTCCCCTCCTGTCTGCCCAATATGGACTTTCTCACTCTTAATGCTACGGTAGTTGTTCAGAGCATCAACAAATGCCATTGCACTGGTTGTCTCAAACTGCTGCTAAAGGGTGCCTCTGTGCATTGATGACTAACCGGCCACTGACCAAGCGTCGATATTTGACGAGCCAGGGGTGAGACTGGGTTGATTTTTGGCCAAAAACAATAATAATTTGTCTAAAGCCGCAAACATTTTTGAGCCTTATAGTGGAGGTAACAACCTAAGTCTAAATTAGCCATCAACATTATTAATAAGTCTAAATGAGCATTCATTAATATAGCACAAGGTGGCTCCTCTGCAGTGGTCTATTTATGATTTATTTATTCGGTACTTTGACTTTGCAGTGTTGGCAGTAAAGCAAAAACTTGATCCAAGCACTATCAAATTGTCTATTTTCCTCCAACACTTTTCCTTTTATGGATTAGGAATCCATAGCTAGCCTAGCTAGTGAGACTCAAGACTAGCCACTGCCACTGGGGTTTGCTTTTTTTTATTCTATGTGCAGGCTGCACATATTATACAACTGGAGAATGTAAGCTAGGGTTGGGCGATATGTTAAAAATTTCCAACCGGCCACCGTCATCCCATCAACCAGCGGTTGCCGATATATTCGGCAGTTGTGTGTGTGTGGCGGAGAAAAAAAAAAAAAAAAGAAAAAACATTGTTAACCATATGCGCACTTTGCTTAAGCCAGATAAGATTAACATGCTCGTTTTCCTCTCCAAAAACATGTAAAACACTGTGTTTTTGAGTTAAAGACAGCGCAAAGGGACTTTATCATTTTAAGTGATTTTTGCACTTCGTTTTTCCATTGTTCTTTGTTTAGACTATATTTATTATTATTTTTATTTATTCAAGCAATAAGCCTACGAGAGGTTTTTAGAAAAGCTACAACAGCTTAAGTTTTTTTTGCCACGTCCGCAACGGCATTATTATAAAGACAGCGCAAAGGGAGTGGACATTATTGGGGCGTTGGTAGCTTAGTGGATAGTGCCAGCGCCCCATGTATAGAGGTGATGCCTCGCTGCAGCGGTCGCGAGTTCGACTCCGGCTTGCAATCCTCCTGTCGTCCCCCCACTCTCTCTCTCTCCCCACTTCACAATCTTCACTCAGTCCTGTCCATTAAAGGCAAAACAGCCCAAAAAATAAAATTTAAAAAACAAAAAAAAAAGGGAGTGGACATTATTATTTTATGTGATTGTGTGATTTTTGCACTTTATTTTTCCAGTGTCCTTCGTTTATATTTACTTATTTGCTATTATAGGCTACTGTTACTGTGTAACTTTTGTGGACCGACCAACTGTTTATTCTGTTTGAATAAATTTACCTGCGCCTTATCCTCTAACTGTGGTCTTTAATGTCAAAATTAATGAATTGAAATTTTACTGAAACATACAGCCTATAGGCTATACTCTTATTCATTTAACAAAAAATAAATCACCTTGAGATCTTTGCTGAGTAATAAGCTGTAAAGACGGGCCGAAGACGACTGTCCAACACCATTTTAAAAAGAGTCTGATGGCTGCAGAAGGACGCATTCGCTCACAGGTGGGAGATAGGGATAACATACCTGTCCTACTATAACGATCGGGGTGCACAACTGCACATCTTTTTTGATGTAGTTCTCAAATATGGTTTATGAATTAACATTACTTTCAGCTCCGCCATCACTGACGTGTTTTGTGAAAGACCCATCGGAAATCAGTGTGAAGCTGCCAGTTCCAATACACGCACACTTCGAATTGTGCTCTACATAGTAATTATGAGCTATATGTGCCGAGTTGAATTCTGTGGAGACAGACCATTAATTTAGCAAAATAAAATGACAAAAATCGCCCCAAAAATCGGCAAAAATAAAACCAACCATGATGGACTCAGCCGATGGGCGATTGGCGATGTATTCGTCCAATCGCCCAAGCATAATGTAAGCATCACTTTAGGCCTACAACAATAATAAATGGAAATTAAACTGTTAAAAAAAAACTGTTACTGATTTCAAGATAATGTTTGGTCAAAGCCATAGGGAAACACTGGAGAGGGGCTAAAGAGCCAGATGCGGCTCACTACTTAAAGCATACAGCGTATATAGAACATCTAGATCTGCATCTCAACATTGTTTTCATTACTGTTTATTTATTAATTATTTCTTCAAATAACTGATTAATCTTTTGCTTAAAAATATCCAAAATAGTGAGAAAGTTCTATCTTAAAGTACAAGAGCTTAATGTATGTAATGCTTCAAAACATGCAATCAATCCATAACTCTTAAGTATCTGATTCACTGTAGTAAAGTATTGAGGAAAGTAAACAAATAATCTGTTGTAATGAGCTGTAGACTTCACTTGGTAGTTTTACTCCACAAAGGGCTTCAGCAATTAACAGATTATGCAAATTTATTTTCCGTCGGTCAACTAAGCAACATCCCTCATTATAACACTGACTGCTTTGTGTGTGTTCAGTGGATGAAAATCTCCTGCTTTTACTGAACTGAACTGTGTCACAAATAAAGCAGACAGTAGCACACAAAAGGGTCTACAGTGGCTCACCCCTGAGATTTACATACAGTATATGAATGATTCAGAGGCTGAGTTCTATGAGCCTGTGGAGTTGAACCTCACTGTGTAAAGACGTCAGTAAGACTGAGAGCAGGAAACTACAGCAGAGAGAGGGGCTGGTGAGGTTTAGATGAAAAATAGACTTTGCTGCAGTTTTCTGCAACAGAGTTCAAGCTCCTTACCACCCCAGACCGCAGGGTGAGTTGGCACACACAGTGTACACATGCCTATGCACACACGCACACCCACAAACAACTCGAGTTTCTCCCTCTCACCCACGTATCACTTGTAAATACTAAACTGTGAACAGCCTTAAAGTCTTTCCTTACCTCCACGCTCTTTTCCTTCTCCTCCTGCATGCCTGTGCATGAAGAGGTCTGTTTGATTGTGTGTGTGTCTGTGTGTGTGTGTGTGGAGATTCAACCTGCTATCTCCCTAGCTGGGAAGTGCTCTCTTCAAACTACTGCCTGCTCTCTGGCAGCACTCAGACTGGCTGCTCATTGTGCCGGTCTGTGTGTGTGTGAATGTGTGTGAGCGTTGTCAGTGTTGTGGGACAGCAATGAATTGCTTCCCCATCGCTGCATCGGTAACTGCGGCAAACAAGTTCCCTCCCACACCCCGCCCCGCTGTAGGGAGATCAGCCAAGAGGGAACCACAGGGTGGACAGACTCTGCTGCAGCACGGAGACTACACAATGTGACACACACACCACAGAACACAAAAAAGTTTGACTACAAACAGAAAGACATGTGAACATTCAAATCGGTGACTGTGAGCACAAGTTTGGATGGTTTTGTTATTCTGTGGGAGAAAGAAAGGAAAGATTCTGTTTTTGATGAAAGCACAGGAGTGACAGCTTGTAAACTGGCCAAGGTACATCTTGTACAAAGTGTAAGCGGCTGCATTGTCTGCTTATTGGTATCAGTCTGATGTAAAAAAGTACAACCTAATGCTGCATTCATACCGTGTCAGCAGCTAGATGACAGCAAACTGGATCTTCATTATGTTGGTAGAATGGAAAACTCTACCAAAACTTGTAAATACCATCTGCTCTGCTTTTAGGTGAAACTTGCCAGCAAAAGTTGTATTGTATTCACTCTTCCCTGTTTGTGCAGTGAAGACAAAAATAAAAAAGTGAACTATATGAACATTAAAATAATGTTGGAAAAGCAGAAAGGGGAAGAAAAACAGTCAGCACACACAGCACTGGTGTTACAAAGCAACATCATTGTCCAGCAGCAAAAAAAATGCTAAGACGCTTGCAACCACAACACCAAAATAGAATTTTCGGGAATTCTTTCAGCCTGAGAAGAGTGACTAAATATCAACTACATTCAAACAACAAGTGACCACTCCATCCCACCTGAGGCCAGAAAGTTTATTTGTTCTTTTCAGCTTCATAGCACATTGCCTAAGCAGAGAAACCACACACTGATTTAGTTTGTTGCTGAAGATATTTTACACTGGATGAAAGCTGCCAAAGCTTCACAGCTTCACAGAAGCATTTTGTGGGAAACTGGTCTGCATCGGGTGTGCATATACACACACATGTACCTCTCAAATTGATGTTTGGTCATGAGGTAAACACAGTACAGTGAATGTTAAGTATACAGAAAATAATACAATACAGGCTACTGTGACTCTTAGGTAATGTTGAAGGTGCTATCAGTAATATTTCCTATAATATATCTTTTTTCACAAATTAATCACAATTATAGCAATGTCCTAATCTTTAGCAATGTCTTCAAGTAACCTCCAACAACAAGAAAAGAATAAGAACGTGAACGAAACACTGTGACGACACAGACATTTCACACGTCAAACGTATATAATGTGGACCTGGTCATGTGAGTCACCTGTCACTCTGCAGTGTAGTTCCCTTACTGAAAAACCAGTAGGGCTGTCTCGAATACCAAGTTTGGGGCATCCAAACTTTGTTGAGAAATATTTGTAATTAATCAAAGCTTACAGGGGTGGGGGTTGGGCCAGTAAGAGACAATGGACAGTTTTTGAAATCAGTTTTCAGTTGTTGCGTATAAAATAATGTGACAATTAGCCTCTTGCAGGTTGCAACAACATTAGCCATAACAGCTAGAAAAAAGAGGTTTGCAAAACAGTTCAGCTGTTACTTATAGTTTCAGGGTGATTTTCCAAGCTCACTGTAGATCTGTGATATGTTAGTTTCTTTGGCATATCCGACACTCAACTTTTTGTGGGTCATCTCTGAATGTTTTGAAACTATTCCAGATGGGATTTGAATTGTTGGAGTCACAAAACTAGGCCAATCACTAAGGTTAAATGTCCGTGTGTGAGAATAATTCATAATTAAAGCTGATGCATGCTGAATTATGTTAGATTACCATTTGTTAATTTTTGGGCTATTTGGCATTTTTGGAGTAGTGGTATAGAAAACAAAGCATTCAAATACTGATTTTGACACTGATTACCATGGTAACAATCAAAGCTTCAGAGCATTCAGGTCAGCCCTATAAACCAAAAAGTTGTAGATTGACTTTGGTCAAAGTCTCTGTCTCTCTTTCTCTTCTCAAACTACAATGGACGCATTTGATTATTTTATTCTTGTGGGACAATTTTGTGGCCTGTCCTACAAAACTTTTACCCTCTGTAGCACCAGTGCCATGTGGAAAAAAGTGAACATACAGCCCTGTACAATCATTTACATAATGTGTTAAGAAATTACTACTGAGTATGAGAACTGACAAAAAAGCATCACACTTACAATGTATTATTGTGGTACCATCAGGTGCGATGAAAAAATTTGGGTGCATCTGAATTATGTGCTGGAGCACGTAAAAGAAAAAGTTAAGCATACCAGTGTGGCGCCCCCTATGGAGCAATTTTAAAATATTTTACACAAGTGGTTCAACATTGTTATGAGCCGAGAGAGGAGCTGTGGTATTGTATGAGGAAGTCTGGAGTGGCAGAGAAGTATGTTAGAGTTGTGCAGGACATGTATAAGAGCTGTAGGACAGTGGTGAGGTGTGCTGTAGGTATGACAGAGGAGTTTAAGGTAGAAGTGGGACTGCATCAAGGATCAAAGGATCAGCTCTGAGCCCCTTCTTGTTTGTCATGGTGATGGACAGGTTGACAGATGAGGTTAGACAGGAATCTCCATGGACTATGATGTTTGCAGATGACATTGTGATCTGTAGTGAGAGCAGGGAGCAGGTGGAGGAAAATCTAGAGGTAGAGGTATGCCCTGGAAAGGAGAGGAATGAAGATTAGTTGTAGCAAGACAGAATACATGTGTGTGAATGAGAAGGACCCAAGTGGAATGGTGAGGTTACAGGGAGTAGAAATAAAGAAGGTGGAGAATTTTAACTACTTAGGGTCAAAAGCCCAGAGCAATGGAGAGTGTGGAAAAGAGGTGAAGAAATGTGTGCAAGCAGGTTGGAACAGGTGGAGAAAAATGTCAGGTGTGATGTGTGATAGAAAAGTACCAGCAAGATTAAAAGGAAAGATGTACAAGACAGTGGTGAGACCAGGGATGTGGTTTAGAGACGGTGGCACTGAAGGCGGCAGAGCTAGAGGTAGTAGAGATAAAGATGTTGAGGTTCTCTTTGGGAGTGACGAGGATGGATAGAATCAGGAATAAGTACATCAGAGAGATAGCTCATGTTAGATGTTTTGGAGATAAAGTCAGAGGGGCCAGACTGAGATGGTTTGGACATGTTCAGAGGAGGGATAGTGAATATATCGGCAGAAGGATGCTGAGGTTGGAACTGCCAGGCAAGAGGCCTAGAGAAAGACCAAGGAGGACATTTATGGATGTAGTGAAAGAAGACATGAAGTCAGCTGGTGTGAGAGAAGAGGATGCAGAGGATAGGGTTAGATGGAGGCAGAAGATTCGCTGTGGTGACCCCTAAAGGGAGCAGCCAAAAGAAGAAGTTCAACATTGTTATGAAGATCCTGTGAGTTTTGTAATTATGGGACGAACAGTTTATGATAGTTTCATTTTCGTACTAATGTGTACTTGTCCTGCAAGTTTCGTGATAATTGGCCCAACAGATGTAGCATTAAGTTTATTCATGTTCTAAGCCGAGCCCTTTTAAAGTTTACGGGTCAACATCTGCAGAACACAATGAGATATCAACAAGCTTTTGATAACCTTTCATAAGCTTGGTCCCTTTATGATCCACAGAAAATATGGTACAAACTGGACCTACTGTATGTTTTAGAAGGAGATGTCAGAAATGTTTTTTGTTTGTTTGTTTTTCAATTCAAAATGGCAGAAAGTCTAGTTTGGTGGACTTTAATGGTTCTTGAGGCATATTTGTAGAGTGTAAATAGGGACATGTCTGTAACAATTTACAAGTAAATCAGACTCACACGTAAGAGTTATGACTTTTTAGTGTTCAAAATTTTGACCTTTTATTACTGCGCCCCCATCAGGCTGATTGGGGTCATATTTCTTGGGCAGCATTGGCAAACAAGGTGTGTACGATTTACCATCTTACAGGAATTTGCACAAACATATATTAAGAAAATAATAATACAGCACAAAGACAGTAGGTGGGCTTCAACCCCTAAAAACAGGAAGAAAAAAACAAAAACAAATACAAAGACAGCAGAGTGCAATGAATGATAAGAGCTGCCAAACTTGTAAGGATGTGCCTGGTTTTCAGTCAAAGCAATAAAATCTTAAAATGGATAAAAATTCCCATAGAAAGCAGGCACACCTACAACAACAAAAAGACATAAAAATGGCACCAGGAATATTGTCATTAGTAACTTAGTATATGGCAACTCTGATTCAGATTCAGCTCATCATCTATAATGACAGCTGTGATAAGGGGTTCTCTGCTCTTCAAGCTAGTGTAAAAACTTAAAAAAGCCTTCCTGCTAGTTAGCGATATATGATACCACATGAGCAATCTTGCACAGAGGTCTCTTTGTGTACTCACAATTCATCTTGCATCAATCATGATGATATGTGGTCTGTATGATGGTATGAGCTCCAGCATCTCTTTTAAATTTGTTTTCATATGATAAAAAATGATCCTCTCAGCCAGACTGTGTTTAAAAAACAGAGCGAGTTTAAATATTTACCCCAAACTAGACTTCAAAGAGTGTCTGCCCTGAGCTACAGTACGGATTTTTACTTCACTTCAAACAATGCTTTCACCTCTGGGAATGTCTGCAACACACTTTTAAAGTAGTTCAACACAGTTCAACAGAAAAGAAGCTTTAACAATCTGAGTTTATGTGCTGTGACTGAAACAAACTCATTATTTATCTCAATGCATACCCTGCGTACCATGTTATCACTTAATATTAATTGCATTTATACTACTCATTTGTAAAAATGATTACATTTATGACCAGTGTTTGCATCCTCTGTCATTCTTCAGTTTATGTCTGACTTTTTCTATAGTTATTTAAGAGTGCAATCTTTCCTTAACTAAGTGGTTTTGTTTCCTTAACTTAGCTCCACCTTACCATGATTACAATAAGTCCGTGAACTTAGCAAAATGCTTTAAACTGCCTGTACAAAACCATTAACTATGAAACTACTGCACTGAAATGCTGCAGTCTTTATTTCCTAAACATAAATCCTGAATCCTTAAGATGAAATGAAAAAGACTCATGATGCTATACTTGTGTCATACAGTATTTATGAGACGGATTAAAGTACCCCTGCCTGCCATTTACGTGCATATATATTATGGTAAGGACTAATTCTTCCTAAAGATTGCTGTGATGTAAGGTATGGTGCTGATTATTGCTACGTACACATTACTTGACAAGTTTATTTGCATCACTGTGTTGACTATGAGCCCTGCAGCCTGGCCACAGAAAAGCTGGAATACATACACCACTGATCCCTCCAACTGTGCAGCAATCCCTCAGCACTTAACGTTTCTAAAAAGTAAATATGAGGCTCTTTGGTCTCTCTGTCAAGTGCTATGACACTGTTTGAAGTGTACCAAAAAACATTTCTACTATCACCACTATAACAGGCAGGCTTCACAAACTGACAGACATTTAGCAGCTTATCTGTGGAAAGAACTAGGAATGCCTCTGAAATCTCATGCTTAGTTCCACTTCTATGGGCAGTAGCCTGAATCTATATTAGTATAAACTAACAAATGCATTATAAAACTTTTTCATAGATTACATTTACCTTGAAACATTGTATGGTCAGACTGCTGAGGTCAAGTTGCATGTAGTTAAATTGTGGAGTGCAAATAACTAATGTCAAATTGCACTCCACAGTAGGGATAAACTGCTGGGGTTTTTTATTCAGTGCAGATTGTGATACCCATTATTAGTTAGTCATCGAGGAGACAGATAACTGACATTTGGAACCAAAAAAATGACAATCTTACTGTCAAAATTTTGAAGAACACAAACTGTGTTTAAAAGAGAAGTTTTCCACATTATCTTTAAAACGAGAGCCAATGCTCTTCCATCTTCTTTGCATGTCTTGCAGCCTGCCTTCTGTGGTGTTGATATGTTTTATCCACTCTGCAATTACACCTCCAAATTGCTAGTTGGTGGTGGGTTTTCTATGCCGCTGAGTTGACTTTCTGTGAACTGCAGTAAAGTTTAATTGATTCGACTAACACACATAAAAGACACATAAAATGTGGCTTAATGGCGACAACATAAAACCAAAGTACAAAATATTCCGCTAAATTCCTATGGTTCACAGACAAAACAAATCTCTTTTGTGAGACCTTTTTTTCCCAAAAAAAAATACATTAGCATAAGCCTATGATATTTTACATTGCATAAATAAGCAGACTTTTCCTGCAAATGACAAATGAAATTCAGATGCATGAATGGGTCCATCGGGGGCTGAATATACATCGGCGAGTCTGCGTTACATACGTCTGGTGTATAAAATGTCTGTGCTGTCAGTTAACAACTTTGTTTATAGGTTATAGACTATGATAAACTCGTCACATCTTTTGCCTGTACATAGGCAGTCAACAACAGAACTTTACCACCTGTTTTTGCAACTTTATTATATCCTTTTATTGCAATGTTGAACAACTTAAGTAATATCTGCTTTCTTACATTCGATACACTGCTCTGCTTGCTGTTTACACCAGCTCCAGTCTGTCTCTGTCTGTGACACAGCGGCCTACAGAGCTCATAGGTTATTACTTGTGCAACAAACTGGAGACTGCAGATAGAGAGAGGCAGCAGCGTCAGAGCCAAAGCAGAGCATTTTCAATTCATTTATTTTGTCAGCTATTTGATGAAAAAATGCTGAACATCAAATAAATACTGATTATCACTTCTGATAATCGTCCAGGCTCATGATCAGTCGATCCTTACGTTAGAGCACAATTTCCTTAATATACATAATAAAATATAGATGTTTTAATGTAGAACAAATGCTATAGTGTTTGCTTTAGAAGTGTATTAGATGTCAGTGTGTCTGAATGAAGCTCTTTAATTCCATACCATTTGTAATACATTATGCAGCATGCCTTACAGGGCCTTTTACCCGCAGGTCAGATACCACAGTAGGGCTCAACAAAAATAAGGACAGTCCAACTTCCAGGGGCAGGTAAAATGCCTTGTCTGGCTTGTTAATCTAGCAAGTCACTTGCTTGTATCAGCAAGTTGAAAAATAATAATAATAATTAATGTTGAACCCTACACAGTGCACAAAAGGGGGAAAACACAGTACAAAAATTAATAACATTTGTATCCTGAACAGCATTACTGATTTATGCGGGTATGAGCAGAAATCACTGCAAAACAGAGCCAATGGATCAATCAATTATTGATCACAGAGAACGCTCATGGAGGGACAGTTTAGAAAGTGAAGAGGGAGGCAGGGAGTAGGAATGGGAACATTGCTGAGTCTAGCCCCTCTGCTGTGGAGGGAGGCAGACAACAAAGGCAAAGGAATGGAGAACTTGGTAACTGTGCTGAGTCATCAGCCACCATTGCAGCATTAAACCAAATTAGGTGTAAAGTCTACACTCATACTTGTATTTGTCAGGTCTTGTTGGGCTGCCAGAGACGTAATGATTGTGTGTCTACACAACAAAACCAAACTGCCAACCAACCCAGATGAAGCTAATCCATCTAACACATCAGCTGTGGTTCCCTTTAAACCACATGGAAATGTCACCACTGCCTCTCTACAGTTTCATTTATCTTAGCTGTCAATAACTTCCACCTTATTTCCAATCATAAAGACAGGCACAATCTTCTTTATTAACTATATCTCATGCTCTGTTTAAGAGCGATGCAGTTTGGGTCCTATTTTTAGTATAAGAAGTAAAAGCATTTGATTAACTTTATAATTATTCCCATCTTTGCCAATATATAGGAGAGTCCCAGAGGTGTCCTAAACTGTCAGGGGCTGCCAGCAGCTGGCATCCAGACAAAAACAATCCATAGGAGAACAGATGATTTGGGAGGTGTGTGAACAATGAGCTTATTAAACAATATTGTTTTGACAAAAACTGAACAACTGCCATGCTCTCTGCTACAGTTTTTACAGTGATAAACCAAGCTTGGCTCTTAAAGCGCTTCAGCTACTGTGTCCTCAGGGAGGGCGGACCAAAACTGTTATTTAAACACAGTCACATTCCCCAAGATGTCACAGGCTTAATTGTGGTGAAGGATCTCTGCAAAGCCATGTCTGACGATCGCTTTTCCAAGGCCAAATGATGGATTTACCATTTAACACTGTATGACATAACAAAAATTATTTCTCCCATCTGTAAGTTAGCAGGAGGCGAAGCTGAAAGGAAAGCAGTGGAAGACGAGATTTATGGTTGTCTATAAAAACGTATTTACAGTGTAACATCAGTGCATTGTGTGTAAGATGAGGTTATATTGTAAGTATAATAAAACAATGTGTTTAGATGAACTGACTTGGATAACGAATGCAAATGACACACATTTTTATTTATCAATACACTTATAGTTCTTTCTGTTTACTTACAACTTATGTTGAAAATGGCAAATTGGAAATTAGTATGACATTTAAGCTATGAAATAATTCTGGTATATATTTTGCTCCAATACCTCGGCCATTTCCTTGTACATATACAGTAAGAGCTACAGTGCTATTTTTGGAAAACTGACTCCAAGCTACAGCTGTGGGGAAAAATTACAATATGTCATTTTAATTTCTACTTTGAAACTCTGGGTGTCAAAACTCCTCAATATCACACTTTTCTTTCAGGAGTTGTTTCTCCTGTTGAAAGTCAGTGTAGGAAGTTTCAAGTCCTACTCTGATGTAGGAGTATTTTAGTCCTAGGTTACCTTCCAGCTTCAACTTCAGGAGAGATTTCAGGAGTGATGCTAAGACGCTTAAGAAATACTCCCACAATACACACATTGGTGTACATATATGCATTAACAATATGTATTCATGTTGGCATGTTTGAGCATGGCGTCAATTTACATTCTATTTTCAAGAGCTTTGTTTAGCTGACATTAGCTGTTTAAGAGATTAATGCAAACGCATCATGCTGCTGCAACATTTCCTTATAAGGTTTTTTATACTTAACATAATAGCCCACAGGTGTGAATGTGAGCGTTATGGTTGTCTCTATGTGTCAGCCCCGTGAAAGTCTGGCAACCTGTCCAGGCTGTACCCAGCCTCTCGCCCACTGGGACAAGCTCCAGCCCCTCCATTACCCTGTACCAGGATAAGCGTTTACAGAAAATGAATGAATAAATAAATATATTACAACATATATTACAGGGGTGGCACAGGCACAGCTGCGCAGTGGCCAGCATTGTCGCCTCATAGCAAGAGGGTCCCGGGTTTGAACCCACTGTCCGGCTGGGGCCCCTCCGTGTGGAGTTTGCATGCTCTCAGTGTGGGTTTTCTCCTGGTTCTCCAGCTTCATCCCAGTCTACAGACGTCCAAGTCAGGTTAATTAGTGACTCTAAATTGCCTGTAGGAGCGAATGTGAGCGTGAACTGTTGTCACTATGTATCAGCCCTGTGATAGTCTGGAGACCTGTCTGAGGTGTACCCTGCCTTTCAGCCAATGTCAGCTGGGATAATCAATTAATCATTTATTTGTCACATGGAATTAGACAAGGTACAACTCCAGTGAAATGTGATCCCATCAGCTCCTTTGCCTTGTGCACTGTAATTTTGTACTTTTTTGCATCTTCTTAACATTGTTGGCTGCTGCTTTATAACTGTCCATGCTTCCAGATGGTTCTGGTAATCCATGGTTTCTGGTTGTGGAATGGTCAGATGGTTCTGGTAATCCATGGTTTCTGGTTGTGGAATGATTTAACTGTTCACAAGCCCGACCTCAATAAGACAGCCATATGGCCGCTTATCCCGAACATTGCGCTGCAGCTGCCTCTGAATGGCGTATGGCAGTGATCCACAGCAGGAACAGGATAGCACCTCACATTCCCACCGTCACACCAGCCCTTATTCACCGTAAAGCACATGCCTCCTCTCCTCTTGCCAGAGTCCTCTGCTCTGTAGGTTCAGCGGATATCTTGCTTGAATAGTACTGTCCAGGATTGAGCCAAGTTTCTGTGATCCAAAGGATATTAGACTTCCTAAAAAAAATCCACTTATTTCCAATGCCTGTATAATGGCTAGTAGGATGCTACTTCAGCTGGTGCTCATTCTTCTTCATCTTTTCCTTGATGTTTACTGATGTTTGCATTTGAAAACTTCGATCTGGCTGGGTAGCAGCTATCAGCTAACTGAGAGGGAAAGTTTACAGACTAGTGACTTAATTTTCACATCCCGATGAGTGACCTGCAGCCACACACCACCACCACCACCACCACCACCCAAAGCCAACCACAAAAAGCACCACCAGGACTTGCAAAATAGACAAGAGATCATAAATTTAGCACAAATTTAGCGGAGCTGACAGAGAAGCGACTGGAAACGTCGCCAGAACTGGTGTGGTCTAGATTTTGACACATTTTCTCACCGTAACATCCACATATGTTTTGAGTCAGAATCTAAAATCAGCTTAGTCTATTTATTCCGTTTTTATAAACCAATTCCCACTTGATCAGTACACAGTGGCAGAGGATAAAAATCAGATTAATTGCAATGGTGTCTTGAGGGCTGGATAAGCAGCAATATGAGTCATGCTAGTGCTGATATGAAACACACCACGAATGCAAATAAAGATCACGTGCTGCACACCAGTATATACCCTGATATCGTACATTTCTGTCCACTCATTACACCCTGATGTAAGAGTCTTTTATTTCATGACAGCGACTGTGCACCCCTACCATGGAATAGTATAATGCACTATCTGTTGTTAGGCTGGCAGCTAATTCCATTGAGCTTTTGCAGTAGTGAGTGATCAAAGCTTACGCTAAGCCCACTTAGCAGGTTGCATTGACTCCTGTATCAGCCAAGGTCGAAGGTGGAGCTGACTACAGGGCACATATTTGTGCAGATGGGTTTAAAGTACAACTGTTGCAGCTTGAATAAAAATGATCGAACAGTATCATCACATCAGCATTGTTAAAAAGCAAGGCAGTTTGGAGAGGACAAAAAAAAGATGGTTTTCATACAAGCTCTGCTGTTAGGCGACTGTACTCACACAGTCTACAGACTTATATAACAAGAGAGCTGGTAAACACACATGCAGAAAAATAAATAAGTAGGTAAAGTACCACTTGTGCTACAGACCCATAAGTTTTCCTCCACTCAGGCTTCACGTGTAATCACATGCACATCCCCCTTCATACACACATAGACACACACACTCCTGGAAGTCCCTTACCTGCATGTCTGATCTCAGACCACAGTAGCATGCAAAAAACATGGCAGTGTTGTAGTAACATGAATGGAGTCGGGGGATAGCTGCTAAATGTTCCTCAAGGATTAGAAAAAAAGCAAATAATGAAGCAGATGAGATGAAGCTGGTAGCATCCCTGAGTGTGAGAATTACTCCTCTGATTGTACCACACTGAGGTGGCAAGATCACTTCTTCTGTGGGGAAATTTAAAGCACCAATAAAAAACAGCTTTCACTTGATGCAAAGCTCCATCGCAGCTCACAGGCAAGCAGGCGGGACCCAACTGTCAAGAGGGGGGAGTGAAAATGTGTGCCTCGCACAAAGAAGAAGAAAGCAAACGGAGAAAAGTCTGCTGGCGGAGTGTGATCAACATGTGCAAGAAACGCTGGGAATTAAAGGAAGATCAGAGGAAAAATAGGACAGATGGTAGTGTGTGTCCACTAAGATGTGAGAATGTGATGTGAATAATGTTTGGCATACTGTATGAGTGGTGTGTGTGTGTGTGTGTGTGTGTATCAGTACGTGGAGTATTTGAGTATTTTTATTTCCAGCATGTTGCACACTATCTTGGATGAAATATCTTTTTTCTCACCTTATACACACTTACTGTTTCTCTCTCTCTCTTTCTCTATCACACACACACACACACACACACACACACATACGCACACAGAGCATTACATAACAAGCAATACTCCACTGTCACTACCACAGTGCTCTGAAGAAAAACACTAGCAAAAGAGCAAAACCTCACTAATGCAGGTTTCAACAGAGAGAGAGTAAAACCTAAAACTTAAAACACTGAAAGATATTAAAGAACGTTAAAGAAGAGAAGAAATAAATTAATATTGAGAAGTTCTGTCTACTGTACATACTGTTGCCCTTTTGGAAAAATACACACAAGCATTATGGGCTACAACTTTATGCAACACTGAGCAAACACACACTAGTAGGAACTACTGTTAATGACTCATCTCTGTCGTGTGATTAACCTCTTCTGCTCCATCCCTCCTTAATACAGACACATTTTGTCTGTTTTTCAGGAGGGTTTGAGGATTTTTAGGGGGAGATAGCAGGTCAACAGTATATGCCACATGGAAGTGGTACACATCATCTGAAAGCAGAGAAGCTAAACATTAATTTGACATGCAGCTCAGCACTGTGTCAAGTTTTTCTAGTTATGAATACATAATCAACACTGTGTTTTGGTTTGGCACCTATTTCAACTTTGAAGGTTTAGAGTGTATAGGGGCATAGAACATAATGGTGGAAGTACATGATGGGCATTCCCATGCTCATTTATCTTTTTTAAGTTGCTGCAGCATTTTCTGGGTTGATACAATTTGTTACACAGATTTGGTGCTACATTTAAGCATTTGTGACCACCTAAGAATTGATAAAAATGCTCAAAAAGTCCTCCAAAATACCACATCAAGGCACCATGACCTTGAGGAACACCACAAAAAATAATGATGTGATTGGGTATCTTCTTTTTTCTACTTACTCTGGCTTTAAAACTCAGCTCGCAACAGCCTCTGAAAGACGGTAATGTTGGCCAAGGGCGCTGTTGTCTCCTTTGAGTTGAGAGGTTTAAACGGTCAAGTCCTGTTGTATCACCCTGTGATCTCAGAGCAGATTTTAACAATGCTAATGACTGTTTCTGTCTTAAAATGTGAGGCTGTGAATCCAGCAGAGAAATGCAAAACAAAGAAGACTGACAGAAGCAGCAGGAGATGACGGGACTGACGGAAAAATAATTGAGTTTACAGAGAAGGTGAATTCTCTGTTGCCTTTGCTTCACAATAGCTACAGTGTTTACATTACATTTCTATTATTGTCATTTTTAGTTGTATAAGTATTATCAGCAGGGTTTCCCACAGAGTGATAAATTGGAGGCACCCCACCTCCCCTAACATAAAAAAAAACAGCTCCACTAATGTCTGAAGAAATTATTATATTTCTATAAAATGTAATAATGAGTAGGTTTGGGCAAACTAACGGTATATTACATGTGACAGCAGAAATGTGATCATCAGTAGAGGTTTGGAAATACTGTTTCTACATTACATTATCTTGCACTGTACCTTAGTACAGATAATGTAAGAGTACAATACGAGTAAAATGTGTCAATATCTGTGCTCCTGATAAAGGAAAATTCGCATTTGGGTAGCTGTGTTTAATCTCTTAGGTGTGATCAAAAATAATCTGAAGCAAAATTTTGAGATTCTTCTGTAAATCGTTTTCAAAGGATATAGCAACTTCTGATCAACACATTTTTTATTTCAGACTTAAAATAACTTCTGATAAGGTCCCACCCACTATTTTGAGTACAGATAATTTAGTTGGTTAAACAGATACAGACACAGATACAGATAATGGTGTTCTCGCTCATCCCTAGAAAATAGTTTACCAAAGTTGCCAGCAGGCAAAACACTACCACAGTCCCCCACAAGAACACTGTGTCTGTCTTTGACACTTGCACTACTGTCTTTTCAAATTAAATGAGAAGAAATGATCCATCAACATGTTTTTTTATTTTTTATTTTTTTGCACTGACCCATGACTCCTATACCAGGACATGAATACAGTAGTGTACCGTTATACCCCACGTACTTACTGACAACACAAGTGCAGCTCAATTGAAACTCGTGACCACTGTTATATCTGTGATTAAGCCACAGTGAATAGCCTGACAGAGCAATGAAGGTACTGTATATCTAGATGTCAAATGATTTCAGTGTTATATAGCAGCTGCAGCACCTAGCTCAGCTTGTCTTAATGCCACATTAACTTTGCAATTAGCTCACACCTGAGGTCACCTGAGGTAGCTTTAGGCAACAAAGTGGATTTATTATACATATACTTGATGTATATCAAACAACACTGTGCAACATACGAATAAAGAAACAAGAATAAACTGATAAAAGTCATTAGGAAGAGCTTTTTTTGGCAGCAGGTGATGAGACAGACCTTAACTTTAAGCTCTGCATATGATCCTATACTTTCACATATTGTTTAACATGAACAAGCTCCTTACAAAAAATAGCAAGCATTCTCAGGCATAATGACATGAGTAGAATCCTACACCATGTTGCTGCTCACATTACTTACACTTTTATATGGACTTTTGTGTTTTCCTTAATTTCTTATTTGGAGTTAAAATGTTAACACCAGACAACAACAACAACAACAACAACAACAACATGCATGTTGTTTTGGGAGGTAAGCTCACACTATGTGGGAAGATGCACCAGTCAGCAAACTGAATGTAGGGGGAGGTATTAAAGATGTTGTATAGAATATATTTTTGGTGCCAGCCTTCCTGTTACCGTGGTAACTGTCCATCGATTCAGCAGCATTAGTGAACGGCGAACCAAACGAATTCCCCGCCCCCTGTATTCGTTATTTATTTATTTCTTCCTCAGAGAGAGTGAAGTTGAGCTGCGGGAGGAAGAGGAGGAGAGAGAGGGTTCAGAGGAGGAGTGGAGAAAGAAGGTGGAGGAGAAAATCTGGGGGTGGATGAGTTGGAATGAAGATGAAACGTTGTTCAGAAATGACTGAATCTGGCATCCTTAACACAGCCATTGACTTGGCAATGTTGAATCTACAGGATACATAGCAACATGGTGCATCTGATGAGACCTTCCCCTGTATGGAGAGACAAATCAGCAGGCAAATACCGTCCAAGCTCCACAGCCCCAGGCTGGGCTATTGATCTGGGCTGAAGCCACTGAATCCCACAAAAAGGAAAGAGTGCTATCATAATAATTTACACAATACTGTAGAATTTATAATCTAACAAAAGGATAATTATCTAGTCATCATTTCAAATCAGTCATTATCCAATTAAAGGCTTTTAACATGTATTTTGCGATTCATAAATTAACCAATTATTATCTCAGCCAGGCATAAGCCTGGAAGGGATCATTCTTTTGGTCGTATGTGTGTGTGCGTGTCCCCGTCAGTGTGAGTGAGCGTATCCGTCTGTTTGCAGCTTATCTTGAGTACTACTGGACCAATTAGCCTAATATTTTGTGTGTAAATTTATGACTGTACCCCCAGGGACTTCCCGTGGTTGCAGTGATTTACAATTATTGAGAAACCTGTTTTATACCGTCATTGACTGCTAACCACTCACTCCTCTTAATCAGCTGGTAGGGGCCGCAAGTTGTCTGGAAATGGGCTTGGCTAAAGGCAACAAGCATTACCAAGTCTGTTGCAGGCCAATTGGATAAATTCCATACCCAATATGTTGGGATCCAGTAAAGTTAAGCGCAAAATAACATAAGTAAGTCAACCATCGTTGTTATCTTCGCCGCAATCATGATGACTGCGACTCAGTTTTGTTCCGTAATCAACACAGCGTCATTCTACACCGGGAGCATTTCAGAAATGGAACGTTTTGCCTGTCTGGTTTTGCAGACTTACAGATTTTGTTGGTTTGAGATTTGTGCTTCTTCCAGCAAGTAAGTAAGGAGGCTACGAGTGAGATGGTTTCTCTTTTTGGAATATTTTAATTGTGTTTACTGTTGTTGTTTCCTACTTTGCTGTGCAGTAGCTACAGTGAAAATTAATAGATCTACATTTAAAAGTCAAGTTGTGCCACAGCGTTATCAAAAACAGACAAGGCGTGTATTTTTTCTTAGGTTCTGAAATGTCTACTGGAATTAAAAGAATTGTGTAGTTATTAGTTATTACAAACTATGAACTATCCACTATGTTTTTTATTTGTGCTCTAATAAGGTAAGGTGTCACACAAATACTCATTTTAACAATGCAGGTTTATGCTTCAGGTTTGTACAGCTGTCTGTGCTTTCTGAAGCAAGACGGCTAGTCTCCAATAAAAACAAAAATCATGCACAAAGCGTGTTCACATTTCATCCTGCAAGACAGGGCTGTATATGAGGAAATATCCGTTCAATAGCCTGATGTTGTCGGTTCGGCAAAAACATCAGAGACGGAAGAAAAACAAGTGTGGGATATTTTTGGTAAACAGAGAGGTAACACTGTGCAAAAGATAACAGGAGGCTGCATGTTCCTGCTCTGTTGTCTTGTGTTGTGTTGTGTTGTGTTGCAGAGTGGAGAACTTCTATACAGTAACTTTATAATCAATCTTTTAGTTTCTTTCCCTGTGTGTGTCTGATAAAATAATGCAGCAGATTTTACATCCAGTTTTCTCAGGTGTTAAACTTCAGACACAGTTTCCTCTGCTGCATTTCTTCCTCTCATATTCTGCACCTCTGAGCAGCAGTGGTGAAATGCGATGGACTGCATTTTATTCAGGTACTGTACTGAAGTACGAAGTACTTGTCCAGCACTGGAGTCTCAGCTACATTCCAGAGGGATATATTTTCACTCCACTACGATTATTTGACAGTTCTAATTACTTTACAATCAAAGGCTTTTATTTATCAATCAAAATACCCAACAGTACAAGTACAGCTGAAATGATGACTCCATTACTCTTTAGCCAAATGATAGAAAATTAATTGGAAACGATTTTAATACTTTCATCATTTCATATTTGTATTTTTTTATGCATATACATTTTCTTCAGAAATCTTCAGAAATGTAAGGATTTTCAGCTTTCTGTTGAAGTATTTCAAATTTTTCATTTATTTATGATGAATACTGGATAAAACAACAAACAATATGAAGATGTCACTTTGGGTTTGGGGGTAATTGTGACGCCTTGTCTCACTATTTTCATTTTTTTTTTTTATAACAATCAATCAATTAATCAAGAAAATTATTATCAAATTATTGAAAATAATCATTGGTTGTAGTCCCAGACAAGATGGTTAAACACAGGCTCAACCTCATTCACCTACAACTGAGTAAAATTGAAACATAACTTATATTCATTCAAATAAACACAAGAAGTTTGTGCTCTAGAAAAGGATCAGCACTCAGTGAATAACCTCCTAAGCCCTATGATAAGCTATTATGGCAAGGCTTACCTATACAGACCAGTGAGCAGTGATAACTAACATGTCTTTGGGGTCATCGGGTGGGAACCTCCTTTCACTGGTGTTTCGTCTAGTTGGTCCCACGACACCTCCAGGAGACTAGACAGTGATCTCTGGCGTCACAGAGACACTCCCCTAATGCCAGGTCTCACTGCTCTCCACACCACCCTAATAACCTCCTTTACCTTACTTACACTAGGGCTGTCAAAATTGCTCAAAAATGACATTCGAATATTCCTTCTAAAAATAACTCATAGGTTCGAACCATTCAAATTTTTTTATTTTTTTTTTCGCATTATGTCCACAAGAGGGCAAAGTAATACAAGGAAACATACTTGTATATGTATTAATACAAGGAAACATAACTAATTGTAGGTATTTTTATTTCAACATAAACGTCTTTGAAAACATACCTACACATTAAAACAACAATTATCTATAACATTACTTTAGAAACGACCGCGGACCTCTCGCTCGCCCCCCCCCCTCTCTGACACATCAGGCCAAACCGCTCACGGAAGCGCTGTGAAGAGCCTCGAAGCGAAGCCAGTTTCCTTTCGGCGCCCATGTTAACCGATTGTGTCATCCTCCACACCGGCTGCGCCGCGCAGCTCCGTGGCCAGCTCTGGTCTATTTTCTGCGCGAGCCGCGAGCGAATGTGTCGAGCCGGGTGACGGAGACAACAGCTGGGAGCAGAAACGCTTGTCGACCAGCATGGAGAAATGCGCGTCTGATGTGAACGGAAGTGCTCCGGCTCGTGCGAGAATGCGCTGTGTTTCGCAGCACCTCCGCGGGCGGTGTGGCCTTATACAGTGCTTTCAGTGCAGCGGCCCAGGCCAACGCCCACTCGCAAAGAGGACAGCTGCTGTGGTGGGTTTTTTTCTCCACAATCGAATATCAATTTTCACATTCGAAGGTCCAATTTTTTTTCAAATTCGAATTTAAATTCGAATTTAGAATATTCGTTGACAGCCCTAACTTACATATGGCTTTCTCAGCCCAAACAGCACTGCCACCTTCAACCAAACCCAGGTAGAAGCAATGCTGATACTACCTTTCCTAGCACATTCACCATACTCTATTTCACACATTACATAGCATAACTACAATATAAGCTAAAGTTAAAGGAGATAAATAAACTTACAGGATTAGCAAACACACTCACCTTGCAGCATGGGCTCAAACTAAAGGGATTCAAATAGGCCACTCCCACACTTAAATAACCTTCCTCTTCCTGGATTTCCTCCTTACTTACACATGGCTTTCTCAGCCCAAACAGCACTAATGCAATAATGCAACTAATGCAATATATAATATCAGTCCCAGGGGACACATCTACATTGAGTACTTTCACTTTAAATACAGTACTTTAAGTACTGCTTAACAGGAACACACTGAAATACATAATAGATAAGCTCAGAAAACACAATTTTCAGTTGTGCCACTTTTGTTCTATTTTATAGAAGCCACACCTTGATATGAAATTGTACTGAAGGTGCTACTGTAGCTCATTGGAAACCAAAACACTGACATACTTTCATTTCACATGCTTTAAGTGTCACTAAGAATGAGTACCGTGGTAAAGTGTCACTTCCTACTAAAGGACAATCAGGTGTACAATCTTGCTTTACTTACAATATTCCTTAAACTTAAGAGAAATCACTTAGAAGCAAGTGCTATAACAGCTCACAGAAGGAGCAGCTGGTGTAGA
Source organism: Epinephelus moara (assembly GCF_006386435.1). Lineage (NCBI taxonomy): Eukaryota > Metazoa > Chordata > Actinopteri > Perciformes > Serranidae > Epinephelus > Epinephelus moara. The sequence goes on along the minus strand of NC_065508.1, from coordinate 34,889,990 downwards.
GAAAAGGACATGCAGAGGGCAGCAAGAGGCACATGAGGAGACACTTCTTGGGTCAGATATTGAGTTGACTATCATCGACTATCATTTTGGACCAATCTGGGTCATGTGGATCACTGGAGAGCTTCCTGGCAGAGGCCCTTAGTATGAACTCAGGTCCAACTCTTTACACCAAGCTGATTTGGCCCAGAGTGGCGTTTATGGCTGCTGACTTATACTATAAATTTTCACACAAAGTACGTTTAGACATTCAAGCCCTAAGGGCTAAAACCACTTGCCTTGCTCTTGCTAAACTAATGTATACATTCAGAATTACTCATCAAATTGCATTGTGTGTATCCTTGAGGTCTAACAAAAGAGTATAGTACATTTTTTTCCTTATAAAATACTTGCAAAACAATTCCTATAGGTTTGAACCCTGTTTACATCCAAATCTTTGCTTGTGCAACACTGTGTACGTTGGAGCATTACCACTGCCCGTCATTGAGCGGAAAAGTTTGAAACCATTGGCAGGACTGTTTATAGCATCATTCAGGTGCACATGCATCCTTGTGTGCAAGTACAAGACAAACAAAACAAGGATTAGGATTAGGTGAATGGACGAATATATCAGCCATTGCCGACTGACTGAGTACATCGGCGATAGATTTTTTTGGGGCAATTTTGGGGCAAATGTTGTCTTTTTATTTTTCTGATTTAATTGTCTGCCTTTAATGACCAAGTTAGAAGAGCTGCTCAGTGGGAACCTGCTCATCGGGTGGAGCAATGGCAGAGGGAGTCAGCAAGAAAAACAGCATGTAGAGCCAGCATATTTTCAAATTTACCTCAGCGAATTAAGGGTTTATTAAGACCAAACCAGAGCTGGTGATTGATGGAACAGTGTGAAGACTAACCAAAACAGTTTGGGTGAATTTTATATAATTTCTGTCAAGTCTGAATGAAGTTTGTTTTACGATGAGTTGTCTTAGTTTGGTGAAAGAGAGAAATTCTAACTCAGAGGGTGTACAGTTTTATTTTTATGTTGAATGAGGAAAATAGGTGTAGGTATATTTGCTTTGTCAGTTTATTTAGACTAAAAAAAATCTAAGAGAGCTTGTGGAATGCTGAAAACTCAACATTCAAGAGGGGAAGGAGGTTGCACACACCGGCGTGAATATATCGACATTGGCCGGTTGGAAATTGGAAAACAGGTACCCACTTATAGAAAAAATGCTTGATAGTGCTACTAGAGGTCAAAAACTCCAAAGAATACCTTTATGTAACTATATACAACTGTAAAGTTAATGTATTGATATCTTTAGACCGTTTTAGACCTAAGGTTTGATTCATTTTCATGCATTAATCTGCTAATAAAAAGAGATCTTTGTTGAAGCATGGGTGTAGCAGGGCTGCCATGTAGCTTGCAACACTAGTGTGCTATGAGTGAAACATTTCTTTGTCTATGTTTATAATGTTGCAAAGGCACATCGAGCATTAATGCAAGAGAGTTTCTATGAATGCTTTGTTTCAACAGATTACTGAAAGATGGGAAGGTGAGGTACTTTTTTCACTACCACAACACAATGCAGCATCCCTCTTATGCTGTGTCCACACTATGAGCAACACAGCAACAGCGTGACCAGCCATACTATTCCAGAGTCCTCGTTGCTCAAGCGCTGGTGGTTTTGTCATCACAGGCTTGTGTGTATCTGCCACTTCCCACCAAAGCACCTGAGTGAACGTCATCTAAAGTTTGTATTTATTTATTTATATTTATTTATTTATTTAATAACACAGTACCACAGCTAGAAATAAAAACATATGATTGGTGGACACTTCACTGTGTCATTGAAGTGCTGAAAAAAACTGAGGCCATCTCAACTTTTGTTTGTAGCACCTCCCGCCTGTCAACAGCGACAAGTGTCGGGCATCAGCTTGTAGCTTCATGTCACCATCTTCCATTGAAAATGACTTGTAGCTTGTTGCCTTGTCACTCCTAATGTGAACGCAGTATTAGTTTGCAGAAAATTGCCTCACTCTAAAACCCTTTGTTTTCCCTTCACAAGTCAGAGCACTGACATTTGATTAAACAGACTGCAGTCTTGTGGTGTGCAGTGTTATGTTTTTATTTCCGATTGTAAGAAATAGTTTAAGTTGTAAAACAGAACAAGACCCCATACCAATCTATACCCTCAGGTAAAGTTGTACTTGCTTTATAATTCTCTATTTCTACATCTCTTAATTGCAACTCTTGGATTTAATCTTGCTAAGAATCCATTCTGACCTTTACTCTCTAAATTAAATTAGCATTTTAATGTTATCCTTCGTTCTTTTTCTTCTTCCAATTCAGCTAGTAGTAATTTACCCAGCCTAATACCCTGACATGTCCACGCTCTGAGTGCTCTAAGCTCCCATGCACAAGCAGAAGTGGCTGACCCTGCTTTTCCTCCGGCGATGCAGGAGAGTGAGCAGGATAAAGATTCTGGAGATAGACTGACCTTTGGTACTGATGGACAGAGGCGGCCCCCTAACCATACACACTCCCACCACAATCGTCCTTAATTGATGGGTGGAGGCCAACAACCACTACCGACCGAGCATACATAATGACAGGAGAATGGTGCTCCACAGTGTCTTCTTCATTTCTAATCTGTATGTGTTGCTAATGAGCCTGACCAATTAGCCAACTAACAACTTAACCGTGACAAAATATCTGATGTAAACACAAAACAAAATGAAAGAGGTGCAAACAGAATCATTAGGCACCTGACTATTTGCCCTTTCCAGAAAGTCCTCCTCACCCCTATAGAGAAGCAGTGCTGTTTCCAGGCAACACAACCGAACACAAATCTACCCAGCAGGCTGCCCTGTAGTGGGAGGAAAGTTTTTTTTTCTTATTGTTGCAGGGGGACATGGTTTTTGCTATGGCCAGGCTCTAACAAGAATTATTAGCTGAACAGATTATCACATCTCCATATTTATTGAGCAAATAAATCTTCTACATGTTCGTAACTACATTATAAATTGCAAATAATTTCACAATATGCCTAGATTAGATTAGGAATTTCTTCAAATCAGCCCTATCAGCCTTCAACATGTCCTTCGGGGTAGAAATACAATGACCATACAACACAGAGCCTTCCGTTTGAGTGAGGCAAAAATAGACACACCAAAGGTGCCGGAGATCAGTGGTATTTCGACATGTACTGGGAGGACATGTTCCTCTGTTGGTGAAAAGAAGCATTTAGTCATGCAATCTGTCAGGACTTTACGTGCTGTTTTTGTTCTTGTTTACAGAGACTGTAAAAGTTCATTTGCAGGTTAAAATGCAGGAGAAAGGCACCAGGAGGCAATTAGCAGATTTATGGGACATACTGGTGTGACATGAAAGGTGTGGGGAAATCCATAATTTGCATGCCTCCGTGTGTTTGGGTGCATTTGAATTCTAAAACGGCAAAAAAAAATAACAGCTGTGATGCCTTTCAAACGTTGCAATCCATTGAAAAACTTTGTAAATTGGATTCGGCCTCTGTTTATTTGTTTGGGTCGAATAAAATGTACCCTTTAAAAAAGAAAAAAAAGGCTCTTGGGACATCCACACAACACAGAGGCTGCCTGTCAAGTGAGGCAAAAATAGAGACACTCGGAGAGCACCACCCAGGTCCATCTCCATTCCATACATAAAGATTACTCCATGCACAGGCAGTTTATGATCAACAAGACCCCGAGTTATATAACCATTACAATTACTGAATTCTAAAAGGTTACAGTGCTGAACTATGACACTACACATCTTATCTTGTTGTACCACATTTCTGTAACTATATCATTCTATCTATCATTCATCATATCCTTCTAATGCAACTGCAAAATATTGTATAGTATTTTGTGCTACTAACATTTGCACATACAGGAGGATCAACCATGCGACCATCCTGCTGAGGTCAAGACACATAAACAAACTATGACGCATCCTCCCAGTAACACGAAAGATGGAGCTAATCATAGTACTAACCATGGACCAGGACAGCACCATCAGCGTCACTGCTGACATCATCCCTGTGTCTGTGGTGGATTTAATTTGTAAAACAACAGAAGCAACTGTACCCAAAATTACACATAAATCATTCCACAACCAGAAAGCATGGATTACCACAACTATCAGGAAACATGGACAATTATAATGCAGAGGCCTATGATGTAAGAAAAGGCCATAAAGGACTAAATTGCAAAGCACAAGTTGAGGGAACTTATGGGATCACATTTCAGTGGAGTTGTACCTTGTATGATTCCATGTGACAAATAAATACTTGATTGACTGATAAATTAATGCGTGTTTATGTAGCCTGGTCTATGGTGTTGTATAAGCTTTCTTATTTGTCTGAAAGTAAAATAAATAAATACATAATAACAAAATGTCAGCCTTGAAGAAATATCTCTAAGCATACATTCACAATCCCCAATACACACCATGTAATGTTTGCATGTGTCCTGATTTTACTGCAGAAATTCTAACCATGTCCTTGAAATGATTAAATGAGTGACTAAATTATCTGCATTAAAAATAAGGTGAATTTTTAAGCCACTCGCCTGAAGGTACAATCTCTATTTTGAGATAATGGCGAGGCAACAGCAGGACACTTTAGTCTCTCGACAGGGTGCTAGAGGTCACAATCTTCACTGCTGACCGCATAGCTCTGTGAAGGGGTTCAGATCAGCATGTGACTTCAAAACAACTTGAAGTCTTCTGGATTAAACCCAAACTGTGATATTTTTAAATTGAGACACAGTGGGGAAAGTGTTTCAAGCTTGTGGGGTGAAAATCAAATGTGTTGTTTAGGCCTAGAGGGGCTTATGACAGTCAACTTTTTGCGATTCCAAAGAGTGCAACAAAAAATAAAAAAGGTGTAGAAACTGGCAAATACCCCGATAACTGATCCTCATGTACTCTTCATGTAACCTTGTGGCTTCTGACTAAAACATGCCCTACATGCCTGTTATTTATGCATGTATGAGTGCATAAAGGACAACAAAGACATCTTGTTCCACCCTGAGTTCACTCATTCTGTCTGTTTCCTGAGTTGTAATTGGTGAATCAATGTTATTGACTGACCACAAAGTCCACTCATCAGGTTTCAAAGGACTGGAAGCTACTCGCTGATTAAAGAGGGGAAAGTCAAAAGTGAGTGCACACAGTGGCTCATAAGGACCAAGGTAAAGTCAAGGCCATTTCACACAGTAAAACTAAAGTGCATTTGTGCTGATCTGAGTAAATGAACAGTATATCTTTGCTACATTTTCGAATGATAATATTTGATATGCCCAGCTCTAAAAATAGTTAGCTGGGCTATCTTAAATTTTAAATAACAAAACAAATGTCACAATAGAAGAAGAAGAACTGAGGGATACAAAAAAGGCAGAGGAGAATATTTATTTATTCTGCACTTGCTTTTATTATTATTGTGGTCAGTGGCATCACTCGGGATGTCCCAATTCAATCTCAAAGATCGGTATTGGAGTCAATCATGGCATTTTCTAGCTGATCGGGATCAGCTATATTGAGCTTTTATATGTAGGGTTGAAGCTCCGCCCATGGCAAAACACCACACGCCATAAACAACAGCAAAATACAATATGAGACTATTTATTTATGTTATTTACCAAAGTTACAAACGTGCTTCATTTCAGCTCAGTGTGAGAGTCTCCTGCATGTTGCTGAGGAGAGACACAGTGCAGAGTGCAGAGCCAACAACAACCACACACCATGGCACTACAAGTCTGACAAAAGCCACAAAAAAACATTAAGCGCAATATATCAATGTAGTTTAATCCAGGCAAAAAAGCACAGACTACTAAAATAAACTTTTGATGGAATACAGTTCATTCAGGTAGGCTGACAAAGGCTGCACCGGAGCAACAAATAACAGAGAATACTGTCTTAAAGGGATAGAGAAATCCCCTTATGACAGCGACAAGGCCACAAAGATTAAATGTTAAGTTTAAACTCTGCTATTTTGTAAAAAGTAATACTAAATAAAAAACATAAAACATTAAGAAACAGCATGGATGCAGAGATTTTTTTTTTCTTAATGCGTGCAGAGCTATTCCATTGTCAAACATATACATTGGATTGATTTTAATAACTTGATTGGGATGTCCCTAGCTGTCATCGTCCAGAGGACGAGCTGGATGCGGAAGCCTAATCATGAATAGTGGAAGAGGATAGTGATGGGGACCTTTAATGAAGAAGATGTGTGGGTGTTAAACCTAAATATATCCATCAGCTTTCTTCCTGCTTTCTTGTTCTTGTTGAGCTCAGCTCACTAACTGGTTAATGGCTGCTGCCTCGTTGGTTTTAAACAGTGCAATTACATATATCCGCACATGTAGTTGTTGTGATTGAAAACTTAATTGCATTTACACTTGCGTTCATTGTGGTCACAATGCATCCCTGGCCACCCCTAGAGGTGGTCTGGTCGATCGGATCACAATCTTTACTCAGTGCATTTTGGGTGCATTTATACATGCACTTCCATGTGGTTGTTCGCTCTCAGACTGCAATCTGATTACCCAAAAATAAATATCAATTCAAGGTGTAAAGGAGGTCACATATGAACATTCAGCTGTCATTTACCCAGGGTTTAGTGATTTAAGGAAAAGATCTGTATTGTGATTTAAACTGAAACTATTTCTTAATGAGGGAAACTACAGGCCCATATCTGCTGTTCCACACAGTATTAAAATAGGATATGACTGCATCCCTCTTTATCACAATCTTATCTTTTTACATTACTAGAATCTGATAGAATAAAAGTGTTGATTGATGTTAAAGACCTCCCACAGTTTTTCTCTCAGTAAGTCAGTGATTAGGTTTGCCTAGTTTCCTGCAGGGAAACTGGCCAATTTAGCTCACATTTATTAGATATTACATTAGTGACATATTTATCATTGCTCAATAATATTAAAATTTAATTATGACATTCAAAAGTGGCATTTATACTGACAACAGCTGCATAGTTACAGCAGCCATTTATGGTGATAATGACAAACTGCTTTCACATCTGACAATGTATTTATATCTGACTGATGAATACTAATTAAGTTAAATCAGTATTAATTAATGCCACTGTGGAGCGCTCTGTACTGTAGCTGCTTGAGCTAATATTAGCTTCACAGATCCAAATACAGCACATTCAGAGCTTTTAGACCTCTGAGGGTTAAATGATTATATGATGTGCTTCAACTTTTTCTGGGAGATTCTGTACACACGTGTATACAGACTGTGTTGTCTTAGCTGTGTGCATGGGGTCACTGTCTTGTTAGTGGGTGAACCTTTGGACCACTCTAAGGTCTTGAGTGCTCTGAACCAGGTTTTCATGAAGAACGTCTCTGTACTTTGCTCCGTTCAGCTTTCCCTCAACCCTGACCAGACCACCAGTCCCTGGTCGTTGCTCTGATATGCAGTGTCAGCTCTGAGGCCTTATACAGACAGATAAGTGTCTTTCCAAATCATGTCCAGTCAATTTAATTTACCACATGTGGACTCCAATCAAGGTGGAGAAACCCCTCAAAGCAGATCAAGTGGGATGCACCGGAGATAAATTTGAAGTGTCATAGCAAAAGGTCTGAATACTTCTGTCAATGTGATATTTCAGTTTGTTTGTCTTTTTAAATGAATTTGCAAACATTTGGAAAATCCTGTTTGCTTTGTAGGCGGCAACATAACAAAATGTGAAAAAGTGAGTTGCCTGAATACTTTATGAATGCAGTGTACACATATACATATATACATTTTTAATGCCAAGTACACTGAATCTCTCTTGGAATCAAACATGTTATATAAATAACAAAAGAAAAATTAGCTTTGCAAATGTTCACCAGTCTGTCATTCTGCCAGTATTTCTTTCATATGTCTGTCATTTACAGCTATCTCTGAAACTGATCGGACACAGCCCACTCTTTAACAAACTGGCATTTCATCTTCCACAAAACCATCTTTAGTGAGCATTAATAGTCCAGAAACCAGAATACAGAAGACGAAGTAACAGCTTTTTTTATTTGTTGTTTGGCCAGCTCACAGAATGTGATGGAAATAACCACGGCTAAATTGATTTGCCAGCAACTGTTGTCGTTATAGTCAGTAAAACCAACAGTTGCTGGCTTAAACCTCTGATGTAAGTTGTATTTAAAATCACACCTCTTGCAGTTTGGAAATTGCACTCTTTCAAGTTGCAATCTCAATAAGACAGCGACTCACCGCTCAGCCCTAACTGAACCTGTCGACGGTATGTTTGTTTTCAGCAGCGAGACAGAAAAGCATCTGCTGCATCACCTCACCAAAGGGTGTCAAAATCAAGATGAGAGAGATCATCTACAAACATAAACAATTGCAGGTTATCAACACATACATTTAGGATTGGCTTCTTCCTGTGTTTTTCTTTTTCCTGTCCTCTCTATTTTCCTCTCATGCTGAACTATGGCACAGTACTCATCATGCCCCTGAAGCATTACATAACGTGGCTATGGAATGAAAACTGCATATCATTATGCTGTGCACATTCATTATGGAGAGCTGAATACTTAAGATAGTAGAGTTGAATATAATATTCACAGTGTCATTCGAGATCTCACATCATGAGCACTAAGAGGGGGCGCCTCTTAAGAGCTCAGTATGACTGCTGTATAATTTGTTAAGATACTTACAGAGACCTGAATAACTGGACATGATCTATACAGATGAGCTGATTATTTTATCAACTAGAAGTTATGATGACTTAGTTAATATTGACGCTGTGAGGTTAATATGGCTAATTCTCAAGATGGTGATTACAAAACAGCCCTGTCCTATGACACCTTTATGACCAAAAAGTAGTGAATATTTTAACAACACTGTCATATGCTCCTCCAAATTGAAGAGTGCTTATTAGAGAAAACAAATTGACATTTTTCTGATTGCTTTCAATTAAAGCTACCAAGTTACTGCAGTTAAACAGTTTATCAACAAAGCCTTCAGTCAGAATTAGTCAGCACAGAGCTACTCATGAAGCATGCCACTCAGTGTGAATGTTTTTGGAGATGTAATAGCAACTGTGGCGCACAAAGAAATGCGGTGCCTTCTAATCTGTTGGTATGTACACGTTTAAGCCACCTCATGCTGGCAGCTGTCTCAGTAGGCAAAGTTTTCATTACAGGGAGAGGCAGCATGTTTTTCCTTTCACTTTTTAGAATCCAGGTCCAGATTAATTACCTCCATCTCTCATATCTAATTACAACACATTATATAATTTCAAATCTCATATTTGAGAAGCTCTAACTACGGTGGTACCAGTTTTTTTGGAACTTGATAAATGACTTAAACAATTAACTGGCTATCCAAAATGTATCTGTTTGATTCATTGGCTAAATCACTAAAATAACACTTCTCTAAAGCTGCTTGACAACCACCTACCTGCAAGAGCGTTCCCCCAAAAAGCAAAGCGGTGTTCAAGGGGCAGCTGCCACTACAGTGCATGGCTGCAATGAGACAGGTGCTTTGATGAACACGGAAGTGCAAGATAGCTTGTAGCTGCATACTGTAGCAAGACACTAGAAATCACTGAAACTGCTAAAGATTTCTACATATTTGGACAATTTACCAGTCATCTGAAATTTGGTGGCATGTTTTCCCAGGCCCTGTTTTTCTTTAGGTTCTTATATCTCCGGGTATTCAGGCACCAACATTATCAGCTCTTCTGTCTTGTCTTATTTCGGCTTCTGTGATATCAGCTTTTTGATCGGCCAAAGCCAGGTGGCAACCGCAGAAGTTCAACAGAGTGGACTCAGTGCAGGGGAGCATAATCTGTGTACATGAACATGGGTGGCAACCACTTCATACCTCTACTGCCATGTTTTAAACCGCTTCCCCTCTGCTGCCTTCCCCTCACTGAAATGACTGAAGGCAGCGAGTTACCACGCAGCAGTGTGAAAGCAGCTTCAGCTCTACAAAGGTATTAATGATTGGCTGATGTATTGGATTGTATAACAAGTACTGTAGCTCTGCTACAGACTCAAACCCACACATTAGGGATGCACAATTAACCAAATCTTAATCACGATCACGACTTTGGGTTTCCACAATTAAATGAACATGATCTGCCGTTTAAAATGCATGCTTCACTAATAGAAAACTTCCCTACATGTCAAATCAAGCGCTTCCTAAACTAACAGCCAGCCTCCACTGTTGAAGAGTTGTCCACGACGTGCAGACCCTGCAGTGGCAGCCTGCAAAAAACATTCCTGAACTGTGGCAAAAACTGTAAGAAAAATCAACCATCATCATCATCATCAGTTGTTCGGACATAGGAGAGGACAAATCATATGCAAAAAGTACATGAGATTTGTATCCACGCCACAAAGCAACAAAACTAACCTGTTAAACTACCTGAAAAAAACACCACAATCTGCAGTATGATGAATACATGACAGCCAGGAAGAATAATGCTGCTAACTTTACTGTTAATCCCCGTCCTTGTCCAGCATTAACTCAGATATTCACAACAAAGATGATGCGGCGCGTCATGGTACCACGATCACTGTAAAAAATTATACATATATATGCAGCAGCAGATACATATCCATAGAAGATGGAATTAATTCAAGGGAAGAAGAACCTTTTTTCAAGTCTTATTTTGATGCAAATTGTTAGTTAGCAGAAATGTAGCACAAGGTGAAAGTGCAAGCAGTGCTTTGTCTATTTTATTTAAGGTAAAAAGTTTTGGTACAGTTTATTTTTAGATTTTGGCTCTAGGATATGCACTGCAAATAATACCAGTCTTATTTGGATGCAGAGATTTGTACATTAGCGGGAATGTAGCACAATTTGAAGTAAAAGCAATGATCTGTTTATTTAGGCCTAAAAGTCAAAGTACAATAAAAAATATGTTGTCACTATAAACAATGAACAATCCTAATGAGTTATGTGATGTCAAGATTGATCAAAATAATTGTAATTACCATTTTGGCCATAATTGTGCAGCCCTGCCACACATAAGCACACATGCAGGCGTAAGCTCTGCCATGTGATGACACAACAGTGAGCCAGATTGTTTCAGTGCACACATCCCGTTACACTGCACTGAGTGTACAGTACAAATGTTTATTTGTACCTCACAGATCCTATTTTTGAAAGAGAAAATCACGACCTCCATCAACACCGCGTCTAATGTTACTACACTCATCTGACAGAAGGAAACCACTCTGTGTGAGGTTCTCTGAGTGAAGGGCAGCACACTGAGGCTGACTTGGTAATGGCTTTCATGCAGAAGCTGGCGTGAATATTTCACCATGGCTTTCAGGATATCAACATCCTAAATGACCGAAGGGGCCTCTGCTCCTGCTACATGTGTGTTCTACAACATGTGTGTGAGAGAGAGATGTATGTGTACATCTTTAGCATTTCAAGCCAGGATGGTGGGCTAACTCTCTTACTGGATGCAGCCTATGCCTATACTTAGGCTGCAAACCACTCAATGGAGATTTTCTGCTTAAATGACGGTGAGAGCTTTGTCGGTTTCACTTAGAATGGTTCATGCAAGAGGTCAGTGCACCCTGTGTGATGTAAATAGTACGCAAGCTGCTACAAAGGAGTTGCCTCTTCACGGTCGATACCTGCATGCAGAAAGTGTGGTTTGGTTAAAAGTATTTGAGGAACTTAAAATTGTGACCATTGCGTTAGGAACAACGCTAAGGGTCTACAATCATGTTAGTAGCTCTGTGTAGTTAAATGTTAGTGTCAGCAGGCTAATGCAGACAGAAAGCAGGGTTAATGTTAACAAGTTCATAATCTTAGTTTAGTGAATTAGCATGCTAACATTTTGCTAATTAACACCACAAAGAAGTGCAGCTGAGGCTGATGGGAAAGTCGTTAAACAAATGAATTGATTTGATTGACTTTTGACAGATGATGGCACTGTATAGAAAACATAGAACACACTACTGTGCTTCCTACACCATACTTCAACACAACAATGAATGCCTCATATCTGGACGACATACATGTCACATAAAAAACCTACATGAGGTACTCAACAACTAGCACAAAGCGTATAGCATACATAGAGGCTAAACTAACTACCATACACACGGCAATACGACATCGGTATTATCTGCATAAAAGGAGCCATTATTGTGTAAAACATCATTTAAACATCATATTCTCATCTAGAAAAATCAAATGTTCATTTGTCATATTAGTTATGAGGAGAAAGACAGTGCACATACTTGTTACCATGAGTAACACATTGCTGTGAAAGGAGGATTCCCCTCTCCAGTGATGTAATGGTCATTTGCACAGGGAAGAGCGCACAGTATAATCTAAGCAATAAGAGTTCAAAACTTGCATTTTTTTTCTCAAATAAAATTCTGCAGCCTGCATAAGGATTTGTGTATTGTAATAATGATAATGTAATGATATTTGCTCGTAACCTCTGCCAAGTGCACTATCAGAAGTGCTTGTGTGCTGTGTGAGCAGAGTACTGCAGCAGAACCGTGAGCTGGCTGACAGGAGTTCAACCTAACTTCTGCTGCTTTATCTCAACAGACAGGCAGCCGGCCTCTGTAGTTTGCTGACCGATGCATACAGTAGTTAGAGGGGAAAAAATGCTAATAACATCAGAACTTGCTCTTTCAAGAGATAATAAATCACTGTAAATATGCTCTGAAAGCATCCTATGGCAACAGTACAACAATCAATTATTCAGCTCTTCACTTTAAAGCTCAAAGCGACGAGGTGATGAAGACAATCAGGAGCGTGAGAGGAGACAGAAACATGCATGCACGTGCAAACATTCAGGAACAACCAACGTGTTGACAGAGCTTCTTTCCTCCTGCTCCAAAGCATTCCTCATTCTCCCACAATGCTCACTCTCTCTGTCTCAGTCCATGTCTCCCTTTCACCCCCTCTCTGGTCCAGTGAATCATTCATTCATGCTGTGTCTCTTACCTTAGTGGTGACAATGCAAAGACAATCCATGCTGGCCAGACAAAAAAGGAGCTCTCAACCTATGCCCAAATTCATCACCACTAATATCACCACTGGAGGTTAAAAAAAAAGCAGGAAGATGGAGAAAAAGATACCAGCGTGAGGAAGTGAGGAGGAAAGATTAAAAAAAAAAAAAAAACACGTAGGTGTTGCTGGAGAAGAAGAAGAAGAAGAAGAAGAGGGAGAGGGGGAGGAGATGAGGAAGAGAACACACACACACACACTCACGCACACACAGGCACACACACACTCACACACGCTGGCGAGGGAGAGAAGCCACGGCGGACAGACGTTACTGCATGTGGGCCCCTTGTGAGGATTGGGATGCCTCCTCCACAGTGCTGAAGGCGATCAGGATTCCTAACGCCATCTCAGAGCCGAGCGTGCGTCATCAGCCAAAACATTCGCACACACAAACACACACACACTAAAAACGCTTAGCAGCTGGACTGGCCTCCTCCAACAACCCAAAATCATTCCTTAGCTTCTCTCCCTCTCATTCCACCATCTCTTTGTTTTCAGTTCATCCTCTCCTCCTCTCCTCCTCTCGCTCTCCTGTCTCCAGGCTGAGCGGCTAAGCAGCGTTATGGGATGAGGGAGAGAGCGAGGGAAGAGAGTGAAGGACGAGAGCGTCAGCTCAGCGGAATGAATTAGATTCCCATGCTCTCTGTCTCGCTGGCTATTAGCTGCTGTGGCAGACTGCTGGAACTCAATAATAACACACAGGTTTTAATTTCATCTGCAGAGCAGCGGCAGCACTGCCTTCCACTCACATTGTGACAGGCTTTTCACTGTGTGTGTCTGTGCGGTTTGATAAGTTTGGCATTTTAAAGTTGTTGCCAACAACAGCCAATAAACAAGAAACAAAATAGCAACACTGCATAATTCTACCTGCAATATGACTTCCATCACATCAATGCTAGACAACAGATGTTGCTGAGCAGATGTTTGATTTTAATAAAAGGACAATATTAACATTACTGCATCATTATAGCCCTCTTATCATAATGTTGATGCACCAAATGTGACTCAAACACACCCAAAGACTGTAATCGATTGCTGATGATAGCAGTAATGATAGAATGTAACGAAAAACATGTAACTACTTACTCAACAGCTACTTTTGTTTGTTGTTGTTGCCAATGAACTGAGAGCAAAGCTAATATTCAGCTCAGAACAAGTTGGACACATATATGAATTCATTCATATAATCTTTTAATTGTCATGCAAGCTTGCTGCAATTAGAAAACTACAATAGAAAACCGTTTTCTGCCAAAAGCACAACACCTGAAATAACAATTCAATCAAAACAATGTCTCTGTGGGGAAACCCTGGCAGCAAGCTTTGCCACCGCCACCAGCAACACCTCTCTCCCACCAGGGCTGTAAAACTACAGTTTCAACTGCTTGTTCCCACATGTGTGTTGTTACCAGTTACAGAACCACCTCTGAGTCAACAACACTTACAAACTGCACACTTTCATCTTACAATTATTTCATGAGACATAACAGCAACATTTTCCAAAACAACAAATGCAGCTCAATCTTGACCAACACTCAAAGACACATGGTAAGAGTAAGATACAGTAGCCCAGGGAAGATTATGCGGAAGAATTTAAAATCCCTTGTCTTTTAGAAGCCTTTAATTTAACATCAAAACTTTTATATTTAGCTGAACAGGTTAATTTGCAAATTTATGTCTTCCATTCTGAGTGAAAAAAAATACACCTTGATAAACAAACCTAAGGATTTTAATGAAATAAAAGCATCTCATAAAAGAGAGGATTAAATAAAGTTTCACTAATTTCACGTATAGTAGTAATATACTTGTAAAATATAACCTTCATGCAAAATTTGTATTTTCCTGCCATTAATTAAATGTCTCAATGCACAGATGCATTGATCACAGTTCGTAGGAACTAACCTCTGTCCTTCAGCAAATCAGTCGGTCATTGTTTTAAAAAATACAATAAATGCTGCTTTCTTTTAAGATAGTCAGATTTTTATATTCTTTACACGAAGGATGCATGTATCCATCCTGCAAGTAGAGAATACTACAATGTGAGACTATATTACAGTGCTGAAGTACATACTGGAGAAATAACAGCAATGCATGGGCTTTGAAAAGCTCGAGCTCAGTCTACAGGTACTGTACATTAAAAATCAATTAATTTCCATATTAACCAATAAGATCTTGTCTCCCAGGTAAATGTAACCACTCCAATGGTCAAACCTTCCCCTTCTAGAGAGTACAAGCCTCTGAACGGCAGCAAATTATCCCCCATTAAACTGCTCTGGTACCTGTTTGCTGAAGCCATCCTGGTGAAGAGGTGTGAATTTGACCTTGATTACTGCTTTCATTTGGAGACGAAGCAGCACTCCTACACTCCCGGTTTCCCGTCGCTCCTACTGAACACATTCACCAGCTCAGACTCCCTCTGCCAGAGCAACAGGGCTAATCTTTTCAGGTGATGCGGCTCAGAGAGCTTCGACTTATTGCATTAGAGAGAAGGAATGCTTTAACCTCCTTTGTTAGGCCTGCCGCCTGTATATACAGACTAGGTGTGACAAATTTGGATTTGTTTGTGTATGTGCAAACCAGTGCTAATATTGCTAAGAACCTACTGGACAGATTTACTCAAAAGCCTGCCATGACCTTGAAGCTAGCCTGTAACTGACCCTAACACAATCTCCTGAATCACTTTGTGGCATAGCGACTAAAAGCCATCAGATCTGTTCTCAAATCTCACTGGAGTGGAATTAAATGACAATAAAATAAGGGCTTTGTGCTGATTAATCACTGTTGAAACTGTAATTATTTCAGGTAGCATGCAAAGTCTGCACAGCTTTTTTTCGTTAAATACTATATTGTCTATCTATTTTATGATAACAAATATAACAAATTGTCATCTTTTCCACAGATATAATTCTAGTGATCCAAGTGTCCTGAAGCCCCAACATAAAAAGTTGTTTGGAAAAACGTCATTTGAACTCCGTTTTTAGCCTCATTGTAGCCTGCAGCTCTAACTGCCTCTCTGGGCAATGCGCTCATGTGTGTGCGCTTGTGCGCGAGACCATGAGACATGGGCACCACATTCATGTGTGTTCATGTGCTTTCGCTGGTCTCGCGCACAAGCGCGCACATGTGTTTTTGGACGTTTGAATCTGGGGCGCCGTAAGCATCCATTAGGTGGAGTTGTGTTGCTACCCCCTCTCCCCTGGGATCTCCGCAAGTGATGTGAGGACTCTAAAACTTCACCTGAGCCTCCATCGGCATACGGGTGAGTAGTGAATTTTCATTTTTGGGTGCACTATCCCTTTAAGCCATGTTTAATATGTGTTTTAGGTGTGTTTTGAATCAGTCAGACTTTACAGCGCTTCACAGAAACCCCAATGCCAACTAGTGTTTTGGAGGTGTAACTGCAGAGTGACACAGACACATCACCACACAAGTATATCCTACTATTAAATGGAGAAACCTCTGTCCCTCTGTCTGTCCGTCCGTCCGTCCATCCGTCCATCCGTCATCATCCGTTTTCCTTCTCACTGCTTTGACCTACTTCTCTGAACTTGCACATAGGCTTTCATCTTGGTCATGTGCAGACAGCCATGATGCCGTTTTTGCATTTTTCCCACATTTCTACTGTTTATATTTGTGTTTTTGCGCAGGCCTCCGTGCCATCAGCCAAAACTACGCTCCATGTATTTTGCAATAAAGCATGTTTCTAAATACAGTGTGCATTGTTTGTCTTACATTAATATTTATTACACAGTGCATTTACAGTGCTCTGATTTTGCATCTCCTCTAATATAATGTTTTTGATTTCTTATTCCTCTATACATAACACATCCCCGGGTATGGACTAGTCATGTATTAAGGGGAAGTCCTCAAGTTAACATGGTGTGGCCAATCATACACCTTACCATCACAGGGAACAATAGTTCCACGCTTGTAGGATCTGTAAGAATCAGAAAAAACCCCACTGTATTTCTCAGAATCAGCTCTTTGTCATAAAGTTGTTTCCTACTTCTAACTCATGGTTTCAAGACCACACTGTTGTAGCTCTGCAGCACTGATTAAAAAAATAAATCTAATAGTCAGGACCATAAAGTAAATTTCTTTACATTCACTTGATTCTCAATCGAGAGACTAGTAAGAAATGCGTTACCATCTTAATATGGACTTCAAAACTGTTTTGAAATGCACAATAAAGGAATTCTAAACATGACTAAAAATTGTGATTAATCGCGATATACTGCTGAAATTCAGCGATTCATTGCATTTTAAAACATAATCATGGCCCCACTATGGATATAAGGTGAAGGTTTTATATTTATGCACTTTCTGAAATAAACTACAATTGCCACCTTGCAGCTGTATGCCTCCGTGAACCAGTCAAGTTGCAGATACAGTTTACATCCATGTCCATACAGACTCATATGTAGGCATGACAGTAGATGATACTTCAAATATGGATATTGCTGCAAAGAAGCTTCATATTCTAAAACATGGATGCTTGACACACATCTTCAACCCAGCAGCAAAGAAGATCTATACAATCTGCACAGTTTCAAGGTGGACTGCCATGATCAGAGTCAGCAATTCAGTATCCGACCAACTGTCTCCCCTTCTACTCCTTAGAGTTATGGCATTAAATAATGGCCAGAAAAGTGTTTTTGCAGAACATTATGATGTCACAGCAAAGGTCATCATTTCATTCTATCATACATTTGTTTGAAACTCATGAGTTATGGCCAAAAACATGTTTTGTGAGGTCACAGTGACCTTGACCTCTGACAACCAAATTGTAATCAGTTCATCCAGGAGTTCATGTTTACATTTGTGCCAAAATTGAGGAAATTCCCCCAATTGTTTTGCTGCTTAAATGTCCAACAATATTTGCTGCAGTGACATTACTGCGCTTACTGCATTACTCTCAGCATAAGACCACTCGCTTCAACAATTTGCTGAATCCACCATATAAACAGCAATACACAAGGTGCAGGCGCACCTGGCTTTTAAAGGGAATACAAGATGACACTCTAATTAGTTGAATTCATGTTACGCCCAAAACACACATTATGATTATTTAGTCCTTTAATTAGTTATTAGTGATTAAATAACTAAGGGGATAAATACAACCCCTTTGCTCCTCCTGCCTTAACTTGTGCCCAGTTTATGAGCTGTTTTACTAGCACAAACAGTTGGATAAGCCCTTAATCCATTTAAGCCATGCATTTTAGACCATGCACTATAGATCGTTTAAATAGGTCCCATAGTGTGTTTTTTTTGTGTAACACTTCAGTATAGAAGGCACCTCTGCCTCATTGTTTTACAACCAGAGAGACAAAGACAGAAATTGCACATCTAGAAGGAGCACAAGGAGACACTGCACTCTGAAAACAGATTCTGGCTGATATCGCTTCGCACTCAATTCACATAAGATTCCCAATGTCAGCAAACCTAATCTGCAAAAAAAATATTTAATTTACAAATCAAATAAAGAAGCTCTGCAGTTCCTAATAACTTCATATCCTCTACTACTCCCAAGCAAATAGGAGCAAAGATTAAACTGTCATCTTTACTGAGACTGGTCATTCCCTGCTCTCAACCATTTGAACAGACAGAAGAAGTTTAGCTTATGTCATATCAGTGATGTCCACAGAGCCGTGATATTATTGGCACAGCTATCTTTACTCTGAGCCCAAGCCCTCAAACCACATCTCTCTTCCTTGCTTGAACATAATCTCATTTACATTTGTGAACTCGTTGTTGGGAATATGAGTGACAGCTTGCTTATTGAGGAACCAAGTGTTGTATTACTGTATGTTAAAGATGTGTTGGGCTGCTGGGTTACCCTGCAGTGTTCTACCATGCCATGAATCATGATGAGGTGAATTTAAAAATTGTACATCCCAGAATAAAATGGACCAAAATGGATGATGATCACCAAAAAAGAAATGGATGACTTGATGTAACGCACAATCCCACACTATGACAATAATCCACCAAGCTACTGAAAGATACACAAATCTTGTACACACGGAAAGAAAGTAGTGCTTCCAGAGATAACTCACCTCAGAGGTCTTGGCACTGCTCTCTCCCCTCTCCGTCCCGCTGGGTTCTGAGCTGCTCTGCTCCCTCTGCTGGGAACAACAAACAGGTGCATAAGTATCTATACACCACCACACTTAAACTATAACACACACTAACCAAGAAAATCCAAGAGATCAGATAGACCAGCAGAACAGTCTTTCAGGTAATGAGAGTTTCATAGCCTGAATGCACTGTGAAAAGGTCTATTTCAGAATAGTTTGTAAAGGCTGGAGCACTGAATGAGAGGTTTGACACTTAAGCGAGTTGGGACAGTAAGCAATGAAATTTAAAAAAAAAAATGCCAACATTAAATACACAAATGCAAAATATAAACTGTATGATATTAAAATATCTTCTAATATATTAAAGGCATTACATGTACATATGCTAAATAGATCTAACACTCATTTAAATGGATTTGGAAATGTTGACAGTTAATAAAAATGTATGTCACATTTAATTTAAATGCAAAACACCAACAGGATGCAGTTGTAAGAGTTACGCAAGAATTGGCACTGACAGATAGTTGGAGTCATCA
The DNA here is from genome assembly GCF_006386435.1 of Epinephelus moara. Lineage (NCBI taxonomy): Eukaryota > Metazoa > Chordata > Actinopteri > Perciformes > Serranidae > Epinephelus > Epinephelus moara. The sequence continues at coordinate 34,870,362 of NC_065508.1, read as the reverse complement.
TAGGCTAGTCGGTCTGTCTGCTGCTTCAGTAAGTCTTTAATTAGAAGCTTGGATAGCGTAAGCCTATATGTGCCTGTGGCAACCAAAAATAAATCCCTCGCACACTAAGACATACTACAAACCCTTAGTTCATGCAAGCTTACTTTATCTCTTCTTCCATTTATGGTAGCAAGCCTTTCTGACTTACTGATTCAAGTTAACACAAATAAAGAATGTATATGAAGATAGAAAACTGCGCCCTGAGGCATGTTGGGAGTGAAATAGGGACACTGACCTCACTCTCGAAACACTGGCAAGATCTGCTTATAAGATAAATCAGCCAGACTGAACAGGTAGAATATCAAATGAACATTATACAAAAGATTATAGATATAAAATACTCACATGTATTCACTCAATAATTGATCTTTTTTTTAGTCATGTTTTGGGCATTTCATGCTGGGGACCTTGTATAGTGGTGACAGGAAACAAGGGAAAGAGATGCATTAAGGCCCTTAGCAGGATTTGAACAGGGGATGTTGTGATTATGGTTGGCGCCACAATGCTGAGCCACGGGGTGCCCCCACTTAAAAATTCATGGCTACCCCACTTTATCTGCCCCCAAGTGGCCATTAGGAGGCATAATATTGTCCACAAACATTCACCCCAGATGACGCAGTGCCTCTCTGCAGCACTGCTGAAGTGCAGGGAACATCTTGTGCATTAGACACTAGTAGGACAAAATTAGCCGAACGAACAAGTGAATATTAGATTTTAAGACAAAATAAATTAAAGACTAAATTTTGAATGTGCATAAAATACTGTACTGTTTTAAAGTCAACATACTGCTGATCCAATAGTACAGCCATGCTTCAACTCGGCAGCACACTGACAGAGGAATATCTTTTTTCCATAAAGTAATAATGCTGTTTAACATTCAAATGAAGTTACAACAATTCAGACAACTCTTCTGTTTTCGATCAATTCCTGTTACAACTGTAACACAACTCAAACTACTGAGGACCAAAGACTGTGATACAAGCTCGTCACTTTGGCATAGTGTTTAAATTAACTTTAACCACCAATAAAATGATTAATTACCACACTGTTATTTTGTTTTGATATGTTTTGTTCCAACAAGGGTACCAGTTGCTGTCTTCACACTACAAGTGACAAGGCAACAGGCTGCAAGTAATTTTCAATGGAAGCCTGTGACATGAGGCTACAAACTGGAGCCCAACACTTGTTACTGCAGACGGGTGTGACAAAAACTAAAGCTGAGCTGGCTTCATCTTTTTTTGATGCTCCAATAATACGGTGAAGCTTCAAGCAATTGTATTTTTGTTTTGAGCTGTGGTAAGTTGGTGATTTAGCTTAGTTAGCTGATGCTATGCTAGCTCCCTGTGTACTGCAGTGCACACAGGGATGGAATGGGGTGGCGAAATGTAATGCTAAAATGGGGCTCAGAGGTTAATCAAATGCATAGGTACTTTTTTAAACAAATAACAGACTTTAGTTAACCTTCAGTCAAGGTTCTTTGTTGCAAGTACACACACACACACACACACACGCACACACACACACACACACAAGCCTGTGATGACATAATATTAGCTTCATTAACCAGCGCTTGAGCAACACTTCAGTGGCGACTCAGCGATGATGTAGCTGGTCACACTGTTGAGTTGTCACTCGTAGTGTGAACACAGCATTATGGTGTACAGTATTTGTTATGATGTATAACTGTATATCATTCCTACATCAGCTTCTTATATGAAGCTTATACAGCCCTTGTTGCTCACAATGGAAAGGGTTAAAACTAATAACTGAGTTATTGCATGTTTTAAAAAAGCTTATTTACGCTTTAAACTCCTAAAAATATCAATTTAATTTTGCTTCAGTGAACTAAACTCTTAGCTGAGAACTGCATACCAAAAATATTTATTAGTTGTTTATATATCTAAATAACCCCTTTGGACCCTGATAATTAATTTGGATGGGGCCATCTGCCATCTCATGATTTGACAGGACATTTGCCTAAGCTTCAGGGGGCTGACTGTGGTAACAGAACAGGGGATATAACATCAGTGTACTGATGACCTTATGGTGGGGTCATCAGTCTCTGAGGACTCTTCTAATCCCCTTCACTTATCCCTATCCTGGAACTACTGGATGACCTCATCAAAGTGGTTCAGCAGCTCCTGCTGTTACAGAGGGGCTATTTTAAAGCTGTAAAGACCTTGTACACATAGTCTGTTTGGAAATGTATATTCACGTTCTTCAAAACCAGTTCTTTACTGTTACTGCATAAAACAACAAGTATGACGCACAAGGTTTGACTGTAGAGACAAATAGGATTACTAGTGGATTACCAACTGGTTGGTCCCATTCCAAGCCAAACATGCTATTAGTAACACGCCTGGTGTGCACAGACCCACTGGTATATACTCACATGGCCGAGGGTTTCCTTCAACCAACAAGCAAAAACAAAAGCTGCATCATACCAGGAATTATTATAGCCTATTTCACGTTTATGAGCAAACCTCGAAAGGTACTGACCCACATTTCAACTGGCATGCTTTCATGTAATGATATTTCTCCACACACTGTTTCCACTGTATTTATTTGCTGGCGTATTCAAACACAGCTTTCACCCTCGCCAGGGTCTGTAACAACAGTTGCATGCAGTTCAGTGATATCACAAAAAACACACATCAACTTCTCCAGACATTCATCTTAATGCTTGATGGAGATTTTGAAGAGGCTATCTCTTGAGGGGATTACACTGTACATAATACAAAATGCAATACTGCAATAGAACAGGGAATAGTTCGACAACTGTCATACAACCACATCTACTTGTTCATGCGTGTTATTTTTGCTATTTTAATGTCTTTTCATTACAAAGGACTGGCACCAAACCTGACTAGCCAATAATGATAAGGTTGGAGTAAAGTGGTTGCCTGAGTCCAGACCCTGTAGTACAAATAAACTAGAATTACCGCTTTGCTGTTGTATGCCTCTGCAAACCACTTAAGTTACACTTACAGTTTACATCCAGTAGGTCAGTATAAATGACCCGGATGATGATGACAACAACTCTAGCGATTCATAAAAACATATTGGTGAAATGAACGAGTTTCGCGGCAGATAATTTAGAGCCTCATTGTCGGTGCCCCGATCATTCCCACTATATGGATGTATGTGGCTCTCGCGGATCTAAATATCTTCCGAAAGACTCCAAATGACACCAAACTTATCTGTGTGAGTAAACAACCGTATTTAATGCCAGAAATAAGGTCCAGGTTGTAAAAAATGGAACTTCTCCTTTAAGACCGCCAAATTCTAATCAGTTCATTTTTAAATCCAAGTGGACGTTTGTGCCAAATTTGAGGAAACTCCCTCAAGGCCTTCTTTACTTATTGTGTTCACAAGAATGAGACAGCCACAAGGTCATAGTGACCTTTGACCTCCAAATTTTAATGAGTTCATTCTTGAGTCAAAGTGGACGCTTGTGCCAAATTTGAAGAAATTCCCTCAAGGCATTCTTGAAATATTGCATTCACGAAAATGGAATGGACAGACAACCCGAAAACATAATGCCTCTGGCCACTGCTATCCTCAGCGTGGAGGCATAAAAACAATCAATGAGCATTGTGGGGGGACTTCATTAGCCAATCAGCCACACAAACAGGACTACCGCTGTTGCCAAGCCGTGCACTGGAACCAATGAAGAGTATTAACAACAATGGCAAGTGATATAGACATGATAGGCGCTGCTGTAAAGGTTGTTCTAAATCCATGTCTTCTCAAAATAGCCAGACCCAGTAATTTGTTTTACTAAGCTCTACTCCACTCTTAAATCCTCTACAAAACATGTATGCTGACATGGCTATGCATCAGTGTGAACTTAAAATGACATTAGATTCAGGCCAATTCATTGGTTTCTGGTGACTGGTTAGGGAAAATCAAATCACCCTTCCCCACAGAAATCAGTTGGACTGGACACAACGTCAGAATGGAGATGGAGTGTAAGAAGTTGACAACTCTTTTTAAAATCAGGTAGGTAAAATAATTTGTTGTAGGGCTGATTTTACCTTTGAAACTATAATGGACTGTCACCCTTTAGACCAAAAGATAAAACATGTACTGTAGTATGGCACTAACTTAGTGTCTCGATAGAATGTAGCTTGCTCATAATTTGTGTACATTTTGTATTGTCAGAAAGGTAAATGAAATACCTCTTGTTTCAGCCTACATCTCTTTGGTCACTGCTATAATCAGGTTTTTTTTTTTATTCAGTCATTATTTTGTAGGTGTGGCAGCATTCAGATGCATTACGAAAAAAGATCAATTCAATTTGTCCTTCTTCTATGAATATGCCGCAAAACACAAGCAGCAGGCATAAAGAACCACATTCTAGAGGCCACTATTTTCCTCTTGGTAATTCTTAGAGCCAAAGCTACATTTTGATTCATCTTTTATGCTTTTTCAGTTCTTCATGGCCCTCAACCACTCAGCGCCCTCTATTCATCCCCCTTAATTAGAATGTCACAGTGTGAGCGTATGAGCATACATCAACTCTCTCCATCTCTCTCTCTCTCTCAGACACACACACACACACACACACACACACACACACACATACACACACACAACCAAGTTGTTCTGGCGGCTTCCGATGTCTCTCTTAATTTAGACACTGCCAACAAAGAGCACCTTTGTTCTTTCAAAGTGTAAATACATTCAGCTGATGTACATGACAGAACCTGTAAGTTAGTCATAGGTCTCTGTCTCAGACGATGAATCTGTGCTGTGCCTGTGCAGTATGATGTAGATGTCTTCTCCTCTAAGTTGTGCCATGAGCTCTCACCCTAAACTACACCAGCAAACAGTAACAGCCAAGTTGTAGTTGCTGCTGCTGTAAATACGGGAAACCTGACAAAAAATTCATGTCAGAAATGAAAGCTTTCAAAAACTATTCGCATTGTGCCAACAATTTTACGTCATTTTTGTATACTATTTCAATAGTATGCATATGACTTTATTGTGATTTGCAGGTAAAGGTATCACATCTGCATTAAATCACAATATCTGATACATTCACAGTCCTTTGTCTAATGTAAACCACGGTTCTCTCTGTATGCCAGTTGTCAAAACTGCCTCATTATGCTCCATTAATGACTGAGAACTTATTAGCAAACAGTTGTTTATTTACACATCCAGCACTTATGGGGGGCTGTTATCATTTATTTGGAGTCATGTCTGTGCCCACCTGATGAATGGAATTCTAATATTCACTCTCTTTTAGCTCTCATTTTAATCTCTACCAACTCCTGAGGGAAATATCTGTCTCTAAAGCCTCTACATGCTCCACCAGCTAGTCTCCAACTGTGTCTATCTGCTGTTTGGTGCTGGGCAGGTAGCTTACAGTGGCTTTTTAGAATATTTTCTCAGATAATAAACTGCCTGCTGCATCCAAAACTAAAGTCATGAGAGTGATGAGAGTGAACCAAAACAGTTGTTGTGGGTCAGACAGATTCAACTGATTATGCTCCATAGGTTCATCTCTACCAGAGACACATTTCACATTATGTGCATTGCAAAATACCTGTTTTTATGCACATTTTAACTTGCGCATGAAAAAAAATCTTGAGTGGAAAGACAAAAAATTCATGAAAAGTGCATTTTGCAAAAAAAGTTTTCACACTTTGGGAGATGGAAAGGTTGGGGTATCAATAAAAGGCAAATGTGACTAAGAGCAACAGAAACAGATTAGGTGAATAAATAATGATGTACAGTCATAATGTACTGCCACTGCATAGGCAACTGCAAACTCTCTTCGTTGTCTCTGACGGCTTTTAACAGCTAATGTATGCACACTGGACTGTTACCAGAACTTTTCCAAGAGCACAGGGCTGTCACACTAGTTGTTCAAAATTCTCTATTTCCACTGTCCAGCGTGCTCTCCATTATTAAACATCCATTCTTTTCCTTTGTTTGAGGTCTGACCAGTGCTACAATTATGTCCTCTTTGGTCAATTTTCTCAAAATTCAGTTAAACCCTGCACTACAACTGGATGGAAACTCAACTATTGTGACATTGTTTCCACATTGTCATTTGATATATTGGAAAAATATTGATCATTGCCACTTTAAATAACACCTGATTTACTTTCTTTTTTTTAAGAGATTACTTTCAAGTGAGCCTCACCTCTACACTGCTTAATCTAACTTCTTAACAAAGAATAAAAGAGGCTGACCAAATCCTGTCTAAACCCTCCAGCCACAACAGATCCACACTGACACTGCTCACCATGGATATTATGCTTGAGTCACCAGCTAATTCTAATTAGCATAAAATGTATACATTGAAGTTTATTTTCAATCTCGCTAGAAACAACATAAAGCAGGTAGACAACAATTTGCTCCTAATAGAAATTCAGTGGCAAGTTTTTCTCAGTACAGTGTGAAGATGAATGCCACATGAACGCACTTTCTAGAAGACACCATATAATCATGTTCAATCTTTGCTCATGATTTCATTGTGACGTTCTTAGAACTCTTGTGTCATGTTTCAACAAACTTCAGTAGTTTTCTCATCGACCCAGAGGAGACCGATTCGTTTACAAAGTTTAGCCCCAAGGTGAGATAATAATTGCTTCTCAGTCAACCCTTTGAAACAAATGCTTTCAAGTACAACTATTAGACTCTGAACCTCTTTTCTGTACCAAGCTGGCATAGAATCAATAAATGGCATTCATGCACAAACATGTTAACATACTGGCTTTTAAATGTAACTGAGTTGTTTGAGATTTCCTAATGAAATCCTGAAATCACTATAGTAATGTCTGATGCATAAATATTTTAATAATATACTATGAACACACAACATCAAATCTAAGGCAATTTAAGACCATCAGGAATAGTTCAGTTCAGTTAGTAATCAGTTAGTAATCAGTTAGTTAGCACACAGGACAATTTAACAACAGGAGTGGTCAAAATGAAAGCAGCAGAGGCCAAAATATCCTAACTGTTAGTCTCTAGTATGGGTGAAGTGCCAAATAAGTGGGACACCACATTTCCTTTATATCCCACAATGAAACTGAATAGCTGCTTTCATTAGACCATCCCTGTCTGATAAATGCCCACTTCTTTCAAACTCCACACTTGTGGCCTTCTAAGAAAATTCTGTCAAACTTTTTCAAACTTTGGAAACCTCCCTCTGGAGCCTTTAAGAGACATCATACAACTGCTGACACTAGCTCTATAGGCTGGGTGGTATGTGCCAAATTTGATGATATGCTCACTTTTTTTTATACAAGTATGAATCTTGGTACACTTGTGCAGTTTGGGACCCCTAACATTTTCAGAAATGGAGCCATTGCAAAAATGCCTTGTGTTGGCCATGGCGGCCATTTTACTTTGCACCATAACGGAATGATGTGTTTTTCATTATATCTCCTGAACCAAATACGGTAGCATGGAAAAGGGGGGGTGTCTAGCCCCATGTTTTAATGGTCAAGGATTACACTCATACCATAAACAACATCATAAACCCTTCAGGTAAATAGTTATGGGTGAATTCAGTGATGCAAAAAATGTATAAAATGCCCACCATGGCCACCACAAGGCATTCTTGCGATGGCTTTGTTTCTGAAAATGTTTAGGGCCCCAAACTGTACAAGTGTACCAAGTGTTTCACCTGGACTAATAGTTCACATCTTGAAGAGTATTCTGAACTTCGTGTGTAAAATTGGTAGAGGGTCCCTTTATAGCAATGAGAACTTACAATAGTTTCACAATAATCAGTTTTAAGTATTAATGTACAAAGGGACATGTTCATGTGTATCCTCATGACTGATGAGCCTATGATTTTAAAAGCTATATTTTGCATTACTTCTACACTTTTTGAATGGCTTCAGCTGACAACCTGAACCCATTTCACACTGCACTTAGCACCTAGGCTAGGGGAGCTGTTAGCACGGGGCTAAGAAAGCATTTTACACTGGCACAATTCTAACACATTTCAAGTGGGCTGACCCCAACTTTACAATATGGCTTGCTGGCCCTGATCCGCAGCAGGATTAGCTTTGACTTTGTGTGGTTATCATCTGAAAATCTACTAAACAAGGGGCTAAAAGTTGCCAGTGTGAAATGGAGCTGATAGAATTGGCGTCACATTTTTGTTGTCCAATCACACAACTTCTTTGTCAATGCACCTGCACGTGTTTGTTTTATGTTTACGTTGTAACCATGGTACTTACTACTAACCAAAACTGGAGGTACCTAGCAAGCTGGCTAAATTACAACAACGACAACAACAACAACAACAACAACTATGTGTCAGGAAAAGACTTGCTTAAAGGTAAAACAACAGACATCTTTTTTTAGTCTTTCCTTTCTCTGCTGTTCTCTCTTTTTTAGATGTTTGAGCACTGCTCTCACATAAAACCCTGCTAATGGCGACATTTTAACATTGCTGCTTGCTGTTAAAGAGTAGTCACGTCATTTTAAAATGTAAACATCAACGGATATCTAACCCAGGTCTAGTAGAGGTGCAATGTGAATCATTAGCCTTGGGCATGGGTTAACTTTGGATTAACAATGTGTGTGTTCATTCTTAGCTCAGGGCTATCATTAGCCATAGGCTAAGAATAGCCCTGGGCTAAGTATATGCAGTGTGAAAAGCCCTCTAGTCATACAGAAGTAATTCCTCAGTCTGAGGTTTTGCTGGGATGATACATTGTGAGAGACTGACCTCCTCCACTGGACAGGCAGAGTGTGCAACTTCAGAGTTTTGTATAGAACCACTCTTCTCCCACTTGTCCGCCATGTGGTTGACCTCCTCCAGCTTTTGCTCACAGCTCTTCTGTGTGTTTAGCAGCGTCACTTCATAGAACTCCTGGATATCTGTGGAAATAAAGACAGTACATGACTCAGGTGCTGGTTAACTTCTCCTCACACAACACAGTCAACTCTGTCTCATCAATAAAAGAAACACATTTGATGTGGATACCAATTTAACCTGAATCAGGGCCGCAGCAATTATACAACACATACAATGGATGGAAAGGATGAAACAGATTCCATCGAATAATAATGGTCAGGTTCTGTGTGTAGACTCACATATCATAACAAAATGTGCAGTTTCTTACACAAATGTTTGATATTAATGCAAAAAATGTAAAAATAAATAAACTGCTATTCCAAAGAAAAGAATAAAGAAAAAAATGTTATTTTTGGAAGTAATGTTACAACTGGTGATGCTCCAGCGACCTCCTGTTCACATAGTTGATAGTTTTATTTATTTGAGATTTTTTTTTTTTTTTAATGGGACAAAATGTATTAATAAACAATTACTTGTAAATACATGAGATTATAGCCAGGCAGCTAATTTCCATCTCCAGTCCAATGGCAGGTTGATGTTAAACACATAAAAGGGAACAATGCCAACAATAAGGAAATAAGATAAATAAAACAGAGTAAGACAAGCAAAACAACATACACAGAAACATAGTAGACCAAGAGTTGAGAGACCATAGGAATTTTTAGATATCAAGTTATAAAGTGCTTGAGTGCTTTCACACCCAATGTATGAGTTTTAGTTGTGACGGTGCAACAAATGTTTCATAGCAAACTATTCAGACAGATTTTTAATCACCACAATATTCCTGTAACATTAATGGTCACTAGCAACTGATCACTAGTGTTAAATAAGTTAGTAGTTACTCAGAATTTAGGAAGGACTTATTACACAAACTTAGAAATTGATTTATGAATGGCTGGTGCAAAACATTTCTGACTTTTACGCAGAATTCTGCCAGCTATAAGCATTATCACACACTATATATATATAGCCCACTGCTGACTCCAATATATCTCCTGCGTCAACTTCAATTTCAAAAAAAATTGTCTGCATTGTCTCAATTCTCAGTTGATAAAACCCACCCTCGTCTCACATGGTGTGCACATCATCATTTTACTACTGTACCCCAATCACTTCAAAGCCTTAAATGGACCCTCCATCAACTATTGTATTCTTGTATTCCTATGGCTATATTTTCCTTGTATTCATCCTGTTTTTAAGGGGTGAGGGAACAGTTCTTTTTCCAAGACTTGGGTTGAATACTCAACTTTAGAGCTAAGTGGTGGGCAATTTTAGGCTAGACATCTACCTCAAAAGCCAAGCTCTGAATATGTCCCTTCAGCTGTAATCGCGCTTGTATAAATATATACTCACAATATTTTTCCATCACTTTGCAGACCTCTCCTTATCATTTCCTTGTTGCTCTACTAGTAAAAAACAAAGCACTAAATTCTGAATGACAAAATGTTACACACATAGCTAACATACATACGATGGAATGTTCTCTGTGTGTATTTCCAGTCCAGCAAAGGTTTTGTGACCTTTACTGAAATCAGTTTGAATTAAGTCCAACATTTACTATAGCCATTTCTCTATTTACATGCATAAACAGCCACAGCATTGAGAAAGCCTTACACCAATACAGGTTGTTGTGCTGCACTGAATTACAGGTAATTAGTTACATTCACAGTCAGTGAGTACTACTTAATCATGACTGTTAGTGGTGGAAAGTGTTCTTGTCAGACCAAAGCCTGGTGCTTCACTGTTAAAAGACAAGTTACAGTGTGCAATACCTTGTTTGCAATCACGTGACTATTATCACACGCAAAATCTAGGTGGAGGGTGTGAAGTGAAAAATCCATATTCTGTGTGAATGGGATATAGAGGAAAGTGACAATATAAAAGGGCTGTATGAACCTGCACGCAGCAGGTATTGTCGGAAAATTAAAAACTCACATTGGGTGTGATCCACCCAAAAGAAGAGAAGTGATTTTTTCCACAACTTGACCCATTTGCCCAGTGTGGACACGAATACTGTTACAAATTACCTTGACCTCCAGACCTCCTAACGTTGATAACATTACACAGCGAGCCAATAAAAGCGCACAACAGTCTAAAACTAAAACTATTTTGATGTGGTTGGGTCCAGGTTAAGAACATCAGTCGTAGCTAAAAATGTAGAGAAGTTGTCACAGCACATTGTAACTGCATCTAACTCGAGGCATATTTAACACTTTAATGTTCACGTTTGAAATTTGTGTATGACGTCATATGCAAAGAAGCTATTGTGAAAAAAAATCCATTACATGTTGTTGGATTATTTGGCACGTAACAGTTTCGGATGGTCATGTTCCAACTGTCAGTCAGAGTCAGTCAGACCCCAGATGTCAAAAACAAGTGTTCACGTTAAACAGTTATTTCTCACTGTTTAATGTGAAAATAAGCATTGAATCTCCAATGTAAATCTCAGCTTTACATTGGGTAAATCAAATCTGTGAAGGCACCCTGACCTCCAGAAAAACCTACAAATATGACCAACAGTTATGCCAATCTATAAGTGCCCCTGAAACTGCAGCCAATAAATTTGCTGAATGACAACTGTATTGGATGAGGAGGATGGCTGTGAGTTACCTCTGCCTTGCATGACTTGTATTGCATTGCAGTTTTACAGACTATTTATAGTGATATTTGTTGACATTATATAATGTAATTATTAGGTTATTTCAGGTAGATATTAATGTATTACAGTATGTTTACACAGAACAAACTGAAAATCAGCAATGTTAATAAGAAAACAATTTAAAGTCTGTAAATGTCTGCAGAAAAATGCCTCAAAAGCCCTATCATGTGCTCTATGCAGTTTCAGAATGACATTCTTACTGTGTGATGATCATGATTTGCTCTTACTGTGGTCATACATAAGTGTACATACACACACACATCAACACGAACACCATGACAACAAGCTTTCCTGCCTGAAGCTTCACAGTAGATCAACACGTCCAGGTATGACAGTATGTCATTAAAAAAAAGGAGCAAAAGCAGCATGTGCAACAATGCAGCAATCTGCATGCATCTTTTCCCAATTTTTGCAACATCATTGCAGAAGCTAAACAGACTGAAAGTTAACATTTTTCATTCAGCCAGGACTAGTGATTGTACTCGTGCAAACATTTCCTCACGGTTTGCTTTGACTGAATGTCAGCGTGAGTCGATGCTGTATCGGCCTCACTGCAGTAGAATCTGGAGAAATGGACTCAGCATCTGGTGCGTCATTACTACCACAAAGAATCTGCATTGTATGACTCAACTGAGCTCTTTGTTCGGTATTCAATTCAAGTGCTATTGTTTTCCAAATGTATACACATTTTTTGAATGGATAGCCATGTTTTACCACCGAACCAGACCTGTAACAAGTGATCATTTACATTTAAATAGATCTTCATAAAAACCAACTATCAGCGTGCACCACAAGCTACAGGGTCATGTTTATGTCCCAATCGTACACAAGTTAATTCATGCATTCTGTTTATAGAAACAGCAAATAAATTAAATTACATCAATAATAAATATTGATGTAGTTTCTGTAAAACAAACAAACAAAAAAGCAGTCACAGTTCTATCTTTTTGTAATTCAAATGAAAACAGGCTATTATGGATGTAAATGAATACAGCAAAATTTATGCAAATCCCCAAAAGCTCTTGAACGGTTGGTGTATAGCGGGGGGTGTATATGTGTAAGACTCAACATGGTGCAAAATCAGTTTTTCTTAGTTGTCACTCATTTGATTATTGTGACAGAACAAAGTTATGCAGTGGAATCATACATACACTTTGCTGTACAGCACTTGACACAAATGCTTTCCAATTTAGGTCAAGGAAATAGGTTCTGACTTTTGTTTCATTAAAAGGAATTAAAATAAAAATGACTTAAGTAAGGAAAAGATCAAACCAGACGTCCACCAGCAGCGCTCACCTCTACGTCCATTTGACGAGCACTGACAGTTGGTCTAAAATACGGCCCTCGCTACATAGCATTACACCCCAAAACCATCAAAACTGTCAACTGTGATCAACATTCTTAAAGGGAGGGGGGAGAAATGAGAGCAGTTTTAGTCTCAGATTTACAGATGCAGAAAGTTGTCAAGAGTAACTCACAGTGCAGTAAAACCTCCCTGCTTTCTCCGGTCATGTTGCAGCATGCTATCCTGTGAAACAGTGTGCTGTGGGAGGACCAGATGCCTGGTGGCAAGCAAACAGCGAGCCTAATCCTCAGACATAGAGGCTGCCTGTTCCCTTCAATGCAGACAATGACCTTACACCCCGCGTAGCTGATTTCTAATTCAGCTCTCCTCTGGGTAATGTGCTTAACACAGCCAGCAGTCCTTTCCAACTCTCCCTTAATGAACAAAACTCCACTTCTCCACCGTAAAGTGGTCCAACAACTTCACAACCTCGCATCCAATTCTCCAAACTCTTCCCTCTGATATCTGCATAGCCTGCTTCTCACACTAGTGTAGTGTTTTCTTCACGCTTCGTGCAAGTTTAGTGTCAGGCATTAAAGACATAAAGATAGTGACTACCAGCTCTGGAAAACTCCATTCACTCTTTGTGCCGCTGAGCTGCTTTAAAGAAGGCAGCTGGCACAGTATTTAAGGCACATAGCTTGCGTGTAAAAGGCATCATGAGCCCTGCAGAGGAAATCTTGCAGTATGTCTAATACAATGTGTCCTTGCTGGGAATCTCCACTGACGAGGAGGATTCCATTCCCAAGCCTCTGTGAAGTAGTAAACCGCCCCACACTGCCAAACAGTTTATTGTAAAGACAGTGTGTAAGTGCAACTAAACATCAAACATTTAGAGCCAACCCCTTGGTGCAAGTACAAAAATTCCTTAAGTACAGCTCCCTAACATACACAGTTAGTGTATGTTACGCACATTCACATTGTAGTCAACGGGACATAGCTCTACTACAAATTATTTACAGCAGTCAAATATTTCAGCAATTCATCTGTGGATTTTTTTTTTTAAAGTAAGTGACTTCTCTTTTTGTTTTTAAAATGTCAAAAAAGTGAAAAGCACCTACCATAAGTTCCCAGAGCCTGAGCTGATTTAATCAAATAACTTGTTTTGTCCATTAAGACCAGCAGTCTTAATCCCAAATATATTATTTTTTTAAATGATGTAAAGCAGAGAAAAACTCACAAACGCTAAAAGCTGTGAGGCTTGAACCTGCAAATAACTGGAATGTTTCCTCCATGAAAGACTTCAACTTTGACTCAATTATTAAAATTGTTGAAGATACATTTTTTCAGCTATTGACTGATCAAATAATCAAATATTTTGCCACTAGCCATTAACAGTTACAGCAATATCAGCCTAATTCTTAACATGACTCCAAATAAAACAGTATTGAATTTTTCTGTGCATCCTGATACAATATTAGTTTCGTACTGTGTCAGAAAACAGTAGTTATAGTTCTTTAGTTTAATATCTAACAAGTAGTAACCAGATTTCTACTGTAAATAAAGAGGAAATCAAGGTAGGAACTGAAAATGGAGTCTCATCATGTTGTGGGTGACTAAAACTTAAACAATTTAATAAGAAGAAAATTTAATGAATAGCAATTCATTTGATTTAACACAAAATTGCACTATTTTTAATCAACAGTATGCCCATAAATGACACCAAAATGTAGGAGCATAGTTTTTGTTTTGTCTGTTTGTCTTGTTTTGTTTTTTTCAGTTCAATTGGCTAAGGGGCCATGAAAAAATGCTTACGGTGGTACTAAGGATACCCGATTTTTATAAATTGCATCCGCATTTTGGATTATTCCTCCATGATATTCCACGTTTTACACTTATTTTCCATATTCCATACTTTTTTTTTCATATGTTATCAATATTCGAGATTCCGTCCATATTTTCCGTCCGCAACATTGCTGTTCTCCTTCTATTGACATAGTCTTTCATTACAAACAACATCAGAGCATACAACATGCACTGACCATTAGGTTTAGCCAACAGGTATCTAGTGAATTCAACTATTTTACTGTTCACATGATAATTTTTCAACTTACACATGCGCAGTGTCAAGCTTTGTCAGTTACAGACTGGCATGCAAAGCCAAACTTTTGGTTTATGGCTCAAGCCTTCACTAATGCTATGGTCGGATTCTATCAGTTTTTGTGCAGCATGTAAAATGTGAGTCAAGAAACAAAAAAAGAAAGTTATATAACAGGATAACATGTGCTTGGTAAAATTTTCAATCATGTAATTATACTTCCACACTGGAAGTATCTGTTCAGGCTTGGCATTAACTGTTAATCCATAGGCTTTATCGAAAAATACAATAACAAAATCCCATCTGGTGAGTATTTTTGGCAGAAGGGCCACATGTATTGTGACAACATGAGTTCTGCTCTTCAGCACAGACATGCAATACTGCAGAGTGTGTTGCACTATAAACTGTTTGTTAATCAAATGGTAGCCCTACAATATGATTAAATATTCTGCTGAAAATCTGAGTGAAAATGAGTTCATAAAATTAATATTTATGATTTTCTTTTTAGATTACAGCCTATTTAGAACACAATCAGGCTAACAAGAAGGCCAAGGAGCACAAAAACAGTGGCTGCATTGGGATATAGTATGGTTTTCATGCTAAGATGGATATCAAGTTGGAGTCTAAGATGAAAAATTAGAGAGCTATCACAAAAAAAGAAAAACAGGCCAAAATAGCCCAACAGGCCCTATGCCATAATGTTATATAAAAGGAGGTTGTGCATGCAATGGGAGGAGGTCCAGATGAAAATAAATTTTGCTTGAGAGGTCTATTAAAAAATTAGAAAGCTATTGACAAAAAATTTAAAAGCTCCCTTGGTCCATTAGCATGCACTTACTTGAGCTCTTCAGTTTCCTGTCTGCTGTGAAACTGTGCACAGTGCAGGGCTTCAATATTGGATCATGAAGTAAAAATAACATCTGTGCACCATCAGACTAACTGTCTCCTGCACTGCACAACTAATCTGCTGAAACCGGGTGAAAAGTTATTTAGGACAAGTGTGCTAAATGTCTGGGTTCTAAATAAGTTCACCTCAATGGGGGATTTTTGTTTGTTTGTTTTTTTTAAAGCTTTTCTGTTTCCATTTTGGCAAGCTTGCATCATAAAAAAGTCCTGCTGCTTTGGCAACTAGCAGTTCCTGTTCATGCTGTAAAGGCAACAACACCTAGATCACTGTCACTGAAGTTGACAGTGATCTTCTCACTAAGTTTAAGGAGTGCCCTTTTTAATGATTTCTAAATGGATATACGGACGTCTGTCCCTGGTGGACATTGGACATCCTGACAGTATGTATGATGTCTGTGTGTTAACATATGACAGTTATGACTGAGAAGAAATGGTGTTACATTTGTGGTAAACTGTCAATTATTGCTGTAAAAAATGGGATGTGCTTTGTATCTGTTGTGAGCACATCATCTGTGTTTATCCAGATAAGGCATTCATATTTAGGTGCATCCCTAACATGAACAACTGAAAACCTTTAGTAGGTATGTACAATTAGGTTATAAATGCATACAAATGTCACACAAAATAAGGAATGGGATTTTAGAGCTGCAAATACAAAACATGTAAGAATACTTTACAGAAAAATATACAATGTACATGTAACTTATGACATCCGTAATATCCCTATAATAAAGCCAGCATGTACGTCTGTGACTCTTCCTGCCGTCTATTTACTTATTAAATTACTGCCACTGTTTGGCTACTCAGTCCCCACAGTCTTAAAGCAACAGAAAGCCTTTTTAAAAATGCGCATACAAGAGTTTGTATGATAACTAACAAATTAGCACCCATGAATGGCGTGGTCATTTTACATACTTGTCATTAATTTACATACTTAACATAGTGTTTCATAGATTAGGTTTGGGAAACTGAAGTTACATTAGTTTAGGAGACGAAACATGGTTTGCTGTTGTCACAATATGTACTTAACATTGTTACATACTTAACGTTAAGTCCCATAGGTTAGGTTTAAGTAAGTAAAGTTATGTAGGTTAGGTTTAAGAAAGTAAAATTACGTAAGTTTATTAAAACTTGGTTTGGTGTTGTCATGTTACGGACTTAACGTTAAGTTACGTACTTAATGTTAAGTTACGTAGGTTAGGTTTAGGCAAGTACAGTTATGTGTTTTAGGTTAGGAAACTAAAGTTACGTAGGTAAGGGTTAGCAAAAGACACATGGTGATAACATACCTTAAAATAACTCCAAGTTCGCTTGGTTTTACACAGGACACGAACACCGGTCTCCTGGGGGAAAGTTCTGTGTTTGCTTAAACTTTCCACCACTCCAACCTGCCCCTTTATTGCTCTTTATACCACTCCTTTTTTTGACTACCGTCACTGTATTGGTCAAGCAGTCCTTTCCGATTATGTGGGTTACATAAGAATTACTAGCTCTGGACAAAGGGGGTTATGTAAGAATTCTAGTTTGTTACTTTTCGTAGGTATTCATAAGGGTGCATGAGAACAGCCTACTATAGAAGTAGATTGTGTTTGTTAGTTGCAAACAATTTAGCAGAGTGGGTAAAAACAACTTGTTTTGCTTTTTGTATGTGGGAAAACGAAACATGATTTTCTCATACTACCTCCGTATCACTGTTTCTATTGTTAAATTGGTGGAAGTATTCAAATCTTATATCTGAGATAGTAAAACCGCACACTGTGAAAGTAATTAAAACTTATTACATTATATCATATTATATTATATTACACTACATTACATTACATTATATTATATTACACTACATTACATTACATTACATTATATTATATTACACTACATTACATTATATTTTATTATGTTTTTATATTACATGAGGGAAATATATCTAGCCGGTTCTTCTCTTGACTGCTGCTCACCTCACAGCAAAGATGTTCATAACTGAAGCAAACTTGAAATTTCTTCTCCTTGAGCCACTGTCACTCCTCTCTGTTCTCCTCCATGCTGCTTTTGTTTGTTGATTTCCCCTTCCCCCAGCTCACAGGTGTACCTCATCTACCTCCTCTCACTCCCCACCTTCCTCTCCTTTCAGGGTTGTAAAGGACTGTTCTGCCATTTATCTTTCCTTTTCCCCTTTCTGCTACAACTTAACCCTTTCTTTTAACTAAACTGTTTGCCCCTTTGTATATACATATATACATATTTATTAACAGTCTTGCTAAGTGTATACATTTCACCATGGCACACTCCTGTTATATCCCTAGCTTCCATGCTACTACTTATTTACTGTAAAACTTCAGTTAGTAGCCTGGGCTATTATTTGCTTAAATCACTGAAATCAACACGTCTAGATTTGGGACAGGCGTCTTTATTGGACAGACCTTTAATTCCTTTCACGCAAAAGCTCAGCAAAGATCGGGAAATACAATAAAATTGTTTGTTTACACCAGTATGAATATTACTGAATATAACAATTCTGATCACTCCCTTGATCTAGCTCCAACAGACAGTACATCAGAGAGAGAGAGAGAGTTATGGCACTTGGGGCATTTGTGTTTTACGGCAACACCACTTTATCCTGTTAAAACAATACTCATAACTTGAATTATTTTTTTATCAAAAAAAAAATTCTTGATTCTTTTGATTGTTGGACCCTTACAGACTGAAGGCACATGGAAAACTTACAGGATAATCAGGAAATGGACAGATAATTTGAGGTAGCCAACAACCCAAATAATTTCTATAAAAACATGAACAGCTTGGCAACCAGACCCAGCCTCTAACTGAGACAGGCTTTTAATTGAAGTTATACGGTATATCACTTACTTCATATTTTCTTTTTGTTTCTACTTGTGTGATTGTCTTATTATTATCATTATAATTATTATTATTTTTACATATTCAAACTCCATCATTGGAGGGAGCCTGTGACCCAACTTTTTCAATGGCAACAACTGCTCTTGTAATTGCTGTTCATTTGACAACAAAGAACCTTGAACCTTAATTAAAAGTACTGCATTCA
Organism: Epinephelus moara; assembly: GCF_006386435.1. NCBI lineage: Eukaryota > Metazoa > Chordata > Actinopteri > Perciformes > Serranidae > Epinephelus > Epinephelus moara. The sequence goes on along the minus strand of NC_065508.1, from coordinate 34,851,487 downwards.
CAATTTCAACTACTGTAAGTGAAAAGTAAATATCAGAAGTAAAATTACTCATGTAGAAAGGCCCACGCCAGAGTGTGATAAATTAATGATACATTAACCTGTAAGGAGCATTTTAATGCTGTAGCTGATCAAGGTGTTGCTTCTATACTGAAAACCACTTTTCGAGAACTACATATTGTTATGGATGTAAGTGTACCTCAGAATTGTACTCAAATACAGTACTTGAGTAATTGGTTACTTTCCACTACTGACAGTCACACCATGAAACACTAAAACATCAAGTCATTTTAAGAATACAATGTTTCTATATTATTACTGTAGACTGTAAAGGTCTTTAAAGTTCCGTGAGTTCAGGGATAAAGCTGACTGAAATGCAGCATAATGTATTTTCTGAAGAATGATGTGGTAGTTAACGTACATCGTGCAGTGCATAGCAAATGTCCATACTTACTTCCTACTTTTAGTGTCTCTGGTCACATCAATTTTTGTGACTTTCAAGTGCTTGACAGGGACTGTTTGCATGCTGCTCTCATCCTTTCGGGTTTCCTTGGCAACCCTACGGTGGATCTGAGGAGATTTACATCCTCTTTGACACATATGTTTTTTATGCAACTTTACTGGTAGCTTCCTTTAACGAGCACAAAATCCCACAAAGCATTTTCACAGTGAACACACACATACACACTGTCACAATGCTGGCCTGCTTTCCTCGTGCTTACATAACGGGTGGGTGGAGTGGGCTGTGGCTCACAGTGATGGCTCCTGTGTAGCTGTGCTTCTTTGGGGAGCGATTATTCCAGCTGCATCCCCTCCCTACAGCTAGCCTCCTCCACAGTGACTAAGGTGCCAGCTAATCCTTCTTTTTCCCAACACACAGGCTACCAATTATTGGTAATACATCACTGCTCACTCCTCTGGCACTCACCTCCCTCAAGGAAATTATATGCTATAGTCAGATGGTGTTAAAATGAGAGGAATTCATGCAGGAATGCAGTTTTATAATTTGAAAATCCAGGACTTAGACAAGTACCTAACTCTCACTATTTGTATGAGCATTGTAGCTGGTATTATTAATTGACTAATTAAAAAAAGATTAATTGTAGATAATGACAAAATATATGATTACTGCAGCTTTAGACTCAGACTTTATCTAGGAAATTTAAATCTTCAGTTTTTCCTGGCTCGGGGAAGAGCTTGCAGTTAGTGGTGACAGACAAGACAGCAATAGATAATGGCAAAATGGTCACTTAGAAATTAAATGCGACGATCTCAGACAGTTTGTTCTGCAAGTGAATATTCTCCTCTGTTTTACTATATAACATAACTTTACAACTGTGTGTGGGGGCTGCAGATCAGAATTTTAAGATGGTTTAGGCAATTCAAAGCAAGACTTAAAGCAATTTAAAGTTTAGTTCTAAATACCTGCCTAACACTGGATGGTTCGGGAGACATAAGAGAAGTGGTGGTTGGTTCCACCTCTCATATTTCACACACCACTGAGTTTAAAGTTCACCTCTTTTTTGCTTGACTTGCAGAGCAGCAACAGCATCATCACTGGAAACAAAAATGTCAATGTTGAAAGCAAGGGAGTATCTGGATTTAGCAGACAGTGTATTGTGGGTGGAAAACTCAGGTCATCACCAATTTCAGGGAACAGTAAGAGGACCATTAAAATAAATGACTGCAAGGTGAAGTTGACACTTAAATCTCTGATTCACCCTATTCTCTGAATTTTATTTTAAAATATATATTCAGTCTTGGTTTCTGTGAAAGAGGGGTTGGGTGGAGTCACAAACACATTCAAATGTGTTGTGACATGTCTGAACTTTCTCTGAGTCATATCCAGGCACCTTGCTCGTGGCATCTCCATGGAAACAAATACCAAGTGCACTTTTCCAAACAACGTCAGTACTTGTGAGAAACTGCAGCAGTTTCTTTTCTTTTTTTTTTTAACCGGCAAACTCTGAAATAATACTGTGAGACTCCGGACACAGACACACTGCAGCAGGGAAATATCAGAAATCCAGGAGCCTCAGTCCTTAGTCTTAAATCCTATCTTATATCAGTCTAGGATGACATTTAGGATTTTTTGTATTACAGGAACATGTTTCCTGACTGCATTCAGAAAAAAAAATCTTATGTATGTATTCGTAAAAATACTTAACTTATCTCAGGATAGGAATTTAGCTATTACAGAACCATCCTAAATCAGGTTATTCCCAAGTTTGGCACCAAATCTTTCCCAAATTAAAAATAATTGCCAAAAATAGCAGCAGCACTGTATTAAGGTCTGTATGGCAATGACAATAAGGATGAGGAACAACATGAACACCATAATATAATGATTGAAAGGCTACTCAAACCATATGGTGACACTTTGAATTTAAATAAATAATTTAAATAAATGACTTAATTATTTAGCTTGAATTCATATTTAATTCAAATAACAGACAAAAACCTCCTGAAAAAGTGAGGTTTCTCTCCTCCACCGACGAGATTAATTCTGCCAACTCCTCTTGGCTAAAATTGAACATGCGTCTTTCTGTCCACGATAGCAAGCTAGCTAACAGTGACAAGATGAGAACCATTCATATCATGGCTTGTCAATCTCGAAGCGCCTACTGGTACATTCTTATCAAAGATACAGGCATGGCAGGATGAGTGCTGATTTAGGTGTGGCGTTATTTAGGCGTTAGGATTTCTGAAAGGGATACTCTGCTGATTTTCAACCAGCTTTGTAGTATGTGTTAATGTACTATGGTAAACTTCCCTCCATCTTAACAGCACCCACATCTCCCTGCTCATCTCCCAGCTCAAATCCACCAGCTCTACGGCTGTTGCTCGAACTACAGATTGTACTTTAATAGTTACGTTTGCCCGCCACCATGTATGGACACAAAAAGCACAGACCATAGACTGAATATTAAGATGGACAATGCATTTCCACTTACCCCCACTTTACAAAAGTGAAGCTAAAATATCCTGGATACAGCCGCTGCCATCTTGCTCTGGTGACGTTACTGAAAGCCAAAGTCTGCACAGTAGCGATCTCCATGGTATCAAGTTTCCCGCTGTTATCTCCCATTTTATAGCATTAAATAACTAATTAAAACCAAACTTATTAGAAAAACAAATACTTGAACAAACAGCAGTGTGATTTTAAAAAAAAATTACCTTAAATGAGTGAAACCATCTTTGGGAAAAATGTATTTGATGTGTACTTTGAGTTTTTAGTTTGGCCCATGTCCCATTCACTAACATGGAGACGGCGGGCTTTATGACCCTTACTGCAGCCAGCCACAAGGGGGCGATCGAGATGTTTCGGCTTCACTTTTGGGGGGCTGCCATGTCATCTATCTACAGTCAATGGCACAGATGCGAAATGAGAGAGACCCACCCCTCTCACTTTTTCTCTCTCTCTATCAAACTCTGACCAAACTCACACCTAACACTAAAACTAGGCAGCAGTGATCAAATTCAAACCAATTTTCTGTTGTTGTATTGCTGTATTAACCTGTATTTCAAATCTTAAATATTTTCAGAAACATATTTTAGTGTACTGTTTGGCTGTAATATGAGAATTTGTGAGCAGGAAGTGGGTGCCATACTGTTTCTTGTATTGTAAAAACAGAGGCTGAAGAAACTCAGATCAAACAGTAAAACTAAGCAGCCCTGATCAAATATGAACAAAGATTCTGTTGCTGCATTGCCTTTTTCTCACCTAAGTAAAGTATTCCTTGTGAAGTATTCTTTTAAGATAGGACAAGCAGTTCGGACATTTTTCTGTAATGAGGCCCCAGCTCTCTCCTGAGAATGCATGAACACACAGCCCTGAAAATTTTGGCTTAAAATGGAGCTGCAGCAAGCAGGGTTTGGGGGCTCTATATAAGCTCTACACATGTCCTCTGATTTAAGAAATCTAGATAGTTAACTTTATGAAGCCTCAGAGAGGAAACTAGTTTGTTTGCCAATGCACAGTGATGAATAAAAGATATACAAATCAGACAGCTCACAGCAGACAACATGTGAAAGACATACAGCCACAAAAATAACAACTAATTCACAAACTGAGAATTGAATAATAACAAAAGGTATTTCCAGAGGATATCAGTGTGGCTCAGGAGCCCACCTAACCCAAATTAAAAGAAATACTATATATGCATAAAATCAATCAATTTATATATAAAAAGCCTGCTATAACGGTGATGCACCTAAATACAAGTGGGTCTGAAAAACAGGCAATACATATGAATAAAACTCTTTGAAATGAACAAAAACAAATAGAATACATAAAAAAGGCCTTACTATTTACATAAAAAACACAACCAATATCTAAGGAAACAGGCAGGTACCACATAATTCAAAAGTGTCACAGCTGAGGGCAACAAAGACCTTTTGAATTCATCTGTGGAGCATCGTGGCATCCTTAACCTGTCCCTCTATACACTGTTTGGATACTAAAATCTAGGGGTGTACCGGTCTGTCGATCTGAATTGATGCATGTATTCAATGAACAACAATCTAATCGATGCAAGGTGAAACCATCGAAGTAGTATCGTATCATGCAGCATCATCATGCAAAACATCTACTGCTCCACCCATCTGCCACTGAGACCAACTGATCTAACTAAAGACCAAGAGAAAAAAGAAAATCTGAATCTGCTGAGTGACATTAATAAAAACAGCAAAGAATGGATAAAAGAAGAACACTGAGTGGCTGACAAAACAGCTAAACACCAGCACAACAGCTGATAACATCTTATTTTATGAAAAGACAGTGCAGAATTACAACTGTTGTCAACTGTGTTATAAATTACTGGGATCATTGTGCCTTGAATTCCCTGTTACTGTGCGAGTACACAATTATAAGAACAGTGTATACGACATAATACGAATGGAGGATGACTCTGACTTTTGTGTTTTCATTAACATAATAGTGAATTTCTCAGCCTGTATTTCCTCCTTGGAATACATTATTGTCAAGAATACAGCTCAAAATATCTTTTAGGTTTTGAACAAGGTCTACCAAACCGTAATGTGCTATGGTCAGAGCTAAATGTAACTCAGCATTAAAGACCTTCATTTATAATAAATCCAAACTTTAAATGTGTTCTTGTGCAATTACTACATGAATGTGACAAGCAGTCGTGTTTTAAAACTTGTAGGACATGATCTGCAGATATTTTACTATGTTTGAAATATATTTTACCACGTTTGAACTAGCTGCGGAGGACAATGGTGCAATGATAAGCACTGTCGCATGACAGCAAGAGGTTCGAACCTGCTGACCGGCCGCCCAGGGCCCATCTGTGTGGAGTTTGCATGTTCTCCCGTGTCAGTGCGGATTTTCTCTGGATTCTTCAGTTTCCTCCCACAGTCAGACATACAGGTTGCACATGCAATTGTTGACTCTAAAACTGCCTGTGGGTGTGACTGTGAGCATGAATGGTTGTCTGTCTCTGTATCCCCTTTCCCACTGCACAAAAAACCCACTAACACCCACTAACATCTGGCTTTTTAATGCAATGGGACAGGTTTTCATCGGGATATACACCTGCGTCTGCAGCAGTCACAGGTTTTTATCGCCTCCAGCTCCATTCAGCATTGATGGGAACACAACACACAAGTGAATCCGCTAATCATAGCTCCTTTACTGGCGAGATGCAATGACGCCATCATGAAATACTGTCCGTCTGCTCCCAAGCAGCGCTCAAACATCGATCTAAATCAGTCTGCGCTGAGTTTGAGAGCGACTGAATAAGTTACAGATGTATAAAAAGAAGTAACCACCGTAACATTTTCACTGGCCTCTATGCTCCTTGCTACCGTTTACTGACCTGGACTGTCCATGACTCACTGCTGCAGAGCCATGAGCACAGCACTCATTTTCCGGCAATGGAAAAGGATTCTATAACCTATTTTAGCAGGTTTATCCATGTTTATATGATTTTTTCAGAGTGGTCAATTACAGAATCATGAAAATCTGATACCATGTCCACATTGTAGCCAACCAGATAGTTGATACCAATATCAATATTCAAGAATTAAAAAAAAAAAAAATCTAGTGATGGGCTCCTTCTCCATAACCACAAAATATACAGAAACAGTTGTGGCCAAGATATGCTCTTAGCTGAACATTTTATTCTTGAAAAATAAACTTATCAGTAATCCCTGGGGGACGAACAGCAATAGTGTTTCAAAATAAATCTCTTTAGCATTTGTGCACAGCCGCGCAGTCTAAGATGTAGTCGATCATATTTACATGCATGTGCTGCACAATGGTTCACATCACAAACAGCAGCACAGACAGTTAAGGAATACTGTCACAGCAGCTGCAACCTGTTCTCAAAAGTTGCAACATTCCCATACATGCTGCACATTGTTTTAAAGCTACTGTGGTAAGCTAACTAGCAGACTGGGGTAAGCCAGCTGAGCCAATGTTGTTGTTGAAGTGCCAAAAGCTGCAGTTCTTCTAATGGCCACTTGAAGCTGGCTCTACAAGTGAACCCTGTAGAGCCCCATTTTAAAATGCTGAACTTGCCTCAGCAATAAATATGTCTACAGCCTGGGGAAAAAAAACGTTTTGGTCTCTCCAGCTGATTTCAACATTCATGACAACTGAAGGGGAGGTGAATTTTTATAGAACTCACCTGTTTACATTTTATTAAGGTTTAAAGTTACACATTTGAAGGGCAGAGCCGCTTGAGTGACAGGCTGTCTGTGAGGCACCGCTACAGTCTATGTCCACCCCTCCCTCATCCACAGCTTCACCCTCTCCTCCAAATACAGTCCTCTGGCTCCAAAAATCCAAGATGGCGACAGTCAAAATACCAAAATGGGAATCCACTGGTCAGACATTTAAAAAAAATCAGAATCAGCTAAGAAAAATGCAATTGGTACATCTCTATTACTTATTGGACAACATGTAGGCTTATGCCAATACCAATGTATTGACTCTGCAATAAGCTAATATCAGCCAATTTATCTGCCCCACCTATTTGCTTTGTTCTATATAACCTCCGCCTTTTCATCACTCACTGCGTTTGATGTACCATCTTACATCTGCGAATGAATAATGCACTGCAGATAAACGCAGATATCACTGACTGAGAAATAACCCCAAACATCACAGCAGATATTAGGACCAAATGAGATTTAGCAGTGGAACTGCATTAGAACAGTAATTGATGAATCATAAGCCAGCTTCATGTTAATTCCATGCCCACTCAATGCCCCAAGCATGGTGGGAGTCTGAAAACAGTAACATATGGCTCTTATGCGTGTGTGGCTGTAATATCCTGTGAGGTCAGCCACAAAGCTGAGGTAAAGCACAGCCCAATGCAGCAGGGTCAGCTAAGTGTGTGGGTGTCTTAATGACCTCACAAATGTGGGAGGAATAACTTAGCTGACTATAGCTCTGAGATCTGCATCAGTTCTTGCTATGACGACCATGCAGCACACCAGATGCACAATATCTAGTGTTACATGACAAAGAGTATTCACATTATACACCTTAAAGCTATACACAGGTAAACTCAATTTCTGCCTCACACTAGTGTTCAGCGTGGTTTCAGCAATGTAGACAACCCTACTTAAGATTTATTACGAAAACAGTTTTTAGACCCCAGATCTGGACAAATCCAGATGATTTAGCTCAGAAAAGGGAGGTGTGAGCCTTTTTGTGATCATTTTTGACAAAGCAAGATACAGAGCAGCGAAGCTGGAGTTAAACAATGGTAAGCCCAGTCTTCTGGCTCCCTCTACTGGAGCTCCAACTTCACCTAGAAGTACTGGACATCTACATATATATTCCACACATCCTCATTACTCCATTTTAACTTCATTTCAAACTCAAGGGGAGATGTTGCACAGCAGACGAGCAGAATAAATACACCTACAGCTTGATACCTACTGTTACTGAGAGACATTGTGTTGTGTGGGCACAGGTATAAATGCTTGACATTTCAATGGCCTACTTCATCATAAGCATGTTTCTGCAGCAACACATTTCCTCATACAGTAGTCACCATGGATATGGCACCTGTTATACTTAATGAACACTAGAACAGATCCAACATCTCGTTATGTGTAGGGTGACATTTCTGTTATTATTATTTTTTTATTTTTATATTTTTTGTTCCTATATATTTTGTCTGAATAATAAATAACTGTCACAGCCAACCATACAGTCCCTCCAGGATGTTGCAATCACAACAATTCACGCAAATTCAACCAATCCCCTTGAACTCTCCACGATCTTTGACCAATCAATGTAGTTTTTTGGTGAGTTTCATCAGTCATAGCAGTCTCCCACACAACGACATCAAACTCTATTCCTTTTTTCCGGTTGTGAAGATGCAGACACATTCGAACGTCTCACATTTATCGACAAAAACTGCTGCTAGAGACCGCAATACGATTCCCTAATGTTCTGCACGAAAGCGGGGGTAAACTGTTTTACACCACAAGCAACATTATGGTAGAACACAAACACTTCTCAGAACACACTCAGAGAATGGCCGAAACGTGTTGAAAACACACAAGACAAATCACGATGGCAAAGTCTATTGCATCCACATCTATTGCAAGGTGAGTCAGATTAAATCAACATGTTGCGCGTAGCACCAAATTCTGGGCCTTATGCATAAGCAGTTTATGTGGGCCCTCTGCCCTTCCTCTCTTCATCTATGGATACATCCCAAGTCTCTTATTTGTCATTTCCTCGTCCCTTGATCCTTGGTTCTGGTGTGCCATCTTTAAAGCCATCCAAAAGCTCTTATTTGTGCTCTGAAGAGCGAGAATCAAGGAGCAAGAAGGGATCTCTGAGGAGCAATGAGCGAGGATACTCAAGAGCAGCCTTTGCATAAGTCTTAAATTAGGGATGTACCGAAATGAAAATTTGTGGCCGAAGCCGAAGCCGAATATTATTAAACGCTTGGCCGAGTACCGAGTACCGAATACCGAATATCATTGTTTAGTTTTTCATTAGTTTTTGCAGATGAACCCCCTCCAGATTAGTGTTGTCACGGTACCAAAATTGGGACCCACTGTACGATACCAATGAAAATATCATGGTTCCGAGTAGTATCACAATACCACAGCGAAAATGAGGCAGGTGTGCCTTTTGTCATCTATAAAAAGATAAATTACTTTTCTATAATACATCAATGATATTTCAATGGAATAAATTACTTATTGACTTATTCATACTTCAAAAACAGCATCAATCAGTGATTAAGGTAGGGGGGATCAAAATAAATAAATAAATAAAATAAAATAAGAATCAACCAGCCACCCTCCTCCCCTGACAGTCCCTTCATAAGTAACGAACAGTCCCTAAAGTGCGGTGAGGTTTGTGGGCCGTGAACGGCTCGTTTCTCCTCTGACACATCACATACCTGTGTTTGGCTGGCTCGGCTGTTCAGGTACTTCTGGGCAGTCCACACGCCAAGAAGAGGATATTATTGGAGCCGACTTCTCTTCGCCGGTAAGCCGATGGCCGCCGTATTTGACAGGAATACATTACTGTCTGTGTCTGTGACTCCCGTTCAACCCACAACCGATGGGATTCGCCTTTTGTTTCTGCTGGTGGTTGAAATCTGTAGGCTGCTCGCACAGCGTGCTGAATGATTTAAGCCTATTTTGCTCGCTCAAAACTATTTTTGGTCGCAAATGCGAGTGTCGTGACGGGCGGATCGCCACACTGCCGACATTTTACTCCGCCCGTCACGGCACGCTGTTTGATTGTGTTATCAAAACACGCCGCTATTATTCGGCCTTGCTTTCCACTTATTCCACCGAATACCGAATGTGTGTTTTTTTGCAATATTCGGCCGAATATATTCGGTTACCGAATATTCGGTGCATCCCTGTCTTAAATCAACCTACATGTCCCTGCACTGGTCTGACTGGATGCTGCAGCTGATCAGACTGATCTGATACATCACAACATAGAGGAGTTTTATATTGGAATGAAGACAGATAAGAGTTAAACTCGAGTGTATCACACAGTGTTTTTTTCTTCTGATTTACCATCTAATAAAAAAATCAGCTCTGCAAATTGTAGGTCTGAACAACAAAAGTCAGACAACTTTCTTCCTTTATTAGACAGATTTTTCTTTTCACGATCTGTTATTTCCGCCATTAATTATGGAGACAATTAAAGTCAGATGGAGTGTGTCTGTCAGGAAGAAACACTTTTTACATCATTTATTGTTATTTCCATTCAGTCACATGTGAAGCTGATCATTCCTGAGCATCGGGTTGATGAGTTGCATAATTTCAATTTCCCCTGACACATTTAGCCTAATAAATAATTTTCAGTGCTCCAAAGACACCATAATCTTATTCTGGGTTATTAATTAATGAATTCATCATCAGAATATTAATAAATACAGATGTAAGGCATTCAGTGCCTCTAAATTAGACACAATAAATACATATTCTAATTACAAAACACAGGTTATTCATGTGCAGGTGTTTGTTAAAGAGAGAGAAAATAGCCTACTGTTGCTCTGGCAGTCAGCCCTTTGTGCCTTTATTAGCATGAGCACATGTGCACATGTGCAGACACAAACTGCATCAAGTCTCTACAGCTGTTATATCTAACTGACAGTTCATCCAGCTGTTATCAGCTGCCTGTCATTAGAAACAGATGTCGCTTCACACGACGCTTCAGAGGAAACGATGTCTCATTTCTCCAAAAACATATTTTGTCATTTCCTCTCTCCTCCCATGGTTTCTTTGCATCTTTTCATACATCCTTGATGGGAGCAACTAAGATACAAGGAACAGATTCAAGTGAGGGGAAGGTAGGTGTAATTTCAGAGACTTAGGATGCACCCTATGTCTCTCTCACACACCTTGTGTTTTTTGTTTTGTTTTGTTTTGGGATTTTTTTGCAAAGTCACTTTGCTTTATTTCCCTTTCCTCTCTTCCCCTCTTTTCTTGTTCAAAACCATGATTTCCCTTTCTTGGAAAAAGACATGTACCTTCATTCTCCAGCAGCATAAGCAGTCACTCACTTGGCTCTAGCTGCATTTAGTGCAAGAGCAGACTAAACAATTTTTCACTTTTAAGGGATGAGAGTGGCCTCAGGGAGCTCCCACTATTTTCTTATACCAAGTTCAGTTCTTAAACTGATTTATTCAGTCAGTTTCAATTATTCTGGCACTAATGACTTAGAAATAAAAAATTGCAAACAAAACCAAACTTTTCCTTTTAGGCTTTCCGGGGTCCCCCCTCCCATTGGGGCCCTGGGTAATCAGTCCCAATTTCCCCCCACTATGACACCCCTGAAGTTATGCATATTAAGGGCGGTCCACTTTGAGTAACAGACTGTCTGCAGATAGAGTCCTTAGCTTCTCGGTCATATCCACCCCTCACTCCTCTACAGTGCCAGCCTCTCACCCAAATATGGTCACCTCTTGCTCAACTGGTAGAGTGTGTGCCCCATGTGGGCAACCTGCAGCCCTTTGCTGAGAATGCTTGATTACATTTTGATTTGTATTAGAATTCTGATGATGTCTGAGTGACGAGATTATTTATTGCCCTGTTCAAAGCAAACATCCTCTAAAAGTTCATACAAGGCTTGATGCTGTTTAGATTTGTTTGTCTGGGACAATGTTGATGTGTCAAATCAAAACAAAACTCAGTGAATATTCTAGATTAGTTATAAGCACTGTCATCCTCACTCAGATTCACCAAATACAAACCAGACCTAATGAGCATTTCACACATGAAAAACGGCAGCCATTGTCAGTGTATACGAACATGTTGACATATAAAGTGTTTGATATGTTAACTGTTGATGGGACAGGATTTGTCTAATCATTCATTTCAAGTCTCTCTCTCACCACAAGATGGCAGCCTTCTCCTCATCAAGTCCTACTGAGCTGAGATTATCTACATACCAGTAACATCCATTGTTTAATTCAAGGACACTGGGTAACTAAAAACACAAGAAAGAGCAGCTTTGGAATTTCCAATATATTACATTAATGCTCACTTAAAAATCTAATTAAACCATATTATCATTGCTCTGTGTTTACAGACTGTTGTCCAGGTGGCGTAAAAATGATGTCAAGATGTGTTAAAATGAATCTAGGACTCACATATGTGTTGTTGTTGCTGTTGTTGTTGTTAAGCCTCAACTGACAGAATGAAGGAACAAATACAAACAGTAGTAGATGATTTTAATGTGCCCTGACCCTAACAACTGCTCCAACAGATGATCTATCTGATGTAAAGCTCTAAAGAAGTCCTGTAATCCATTAAGTACACATGAAACCCTTAAAACCTACCACTGACACTTGTGACCTTTGACAGGGCTTGGAACACTAAGTCATACTAAATCACATATGAGATGTGCCAATTAAACAGCCATATTTAAGAGATACACAGCAGTGATTTATAACTTCTTTTTGATCTATAATGGGCTCTGAGTTCACGTTCTTATTTATATATTTTATTAAATACTTCAAGTAACTCAAGTAACTATTTTATTGGACAAGTCTAGTGATCCTGGTCATCCTGCATCATTGGCTCTACACCCATGCAGAAAAATCAAATTGTGGGTGAACTTTACTGAACGTGATGTGTTTCTTTATCTTATCTGGTATCACACGAGCTGTCTGAGTATTGTTAGTTCAGACTGCAATAAGGTATCATATATAGTGATGGACAGGTAAAACAGATTGAAAACAACGCATCCAATGGTATACTATTACGAGGAGTAGCTGCTGTGTGGAAGGTACATTTCACTTCATTTATCAATTGTGCATCTGAAAAATTACAGCCTAAAAGAAAAGCACAGTCCACCCCTATTTAAACTACTTTTAACTTTCTGATTGATCAGGAAAAACCACGCACACCTGCTGACGCTAGGGCTGGGTGATATGGACTACAAATAAAATTGCAATATTTTTTGCCTATGACGTGACACATAATATATACTTCAATATTTAAAATCTCCTCTAAACAACTATACACTACTAAGCTTCTAAATAAACTGCAGTTACATTCATTTTGAAAATAAAGGAGCTAATGTCATATAACATAGTAAAAGTGCTGTTAATAAAGTTAAATAAAATACTAATAAATTAAAGTATCATTATAAAAAGTTGAATAAAATAGTTTATTAATAAATTAAATAATGTAATGTCATGATAAAGTTTTAGAAAGTATTGTCATAATGAAATAAATCAAAGCGGAACCACTGGTGCTTTTATTTTAAGCACCCAGCTCATTTCAGGCTGTACATGTTAATGTTTTGCTGTGACCATTAAGCTTCTGGTCAACAGTTGTTGTTGTTGTTGTTGTTGTTGTAAGCAGTTAGCAGAAAATCAAACTGTTACTGCAGCGTCATTTGATGTGAGGAATTTACTTGAAGCTGTAAACAAACCAACAGCTCTCCAGTTGATATATTCATAATATTTGCAAGTCACGCTTGTGCTCCATGGTCGCAAAAAGTCACTAAATAGTAGCAGTCTAAAGCCCTGCAGATACAAATACTGACGCCTTGCCAACTCAAACACTATCACCCAGGAGAGAGTGGTCTAGTTGGGCAGGAGGGTGCATGTGATGTATCAAGTTTGCATGTCTTTTTGTGTGTGTCTGTAAGAGGGAGAGCCATAAGAGTGCAAGAGAACAGAAACACTACAGTAAGTCTCATGTCAGTGGCTTAAAAAATGAGGTGAAAATTTATACTCGATGTTCGTGATATAGTCATTGTGAACATCCTAAAGATTGCTTACTCAACAATTCCCGATCAACAGTAGATAGTAATGGATAACAGAAATGTATCTTTTCAATCCATGCTAAACTCAAATAACTTATATCACACAGTCCTGTCTTTGGATTGCTTTGCTTTCACACCACAAATGACGCGCACTATGACTGGAACCGGACCAAAGCACCTGAAAACACCAAAAAGGTTAGGTGTCAGAAGAGCCTAAATGGACAAATAAAAGGTAAAAAAAAAATGAAACAATGGCAAGCATCTCAAAATGTCAGATGGTTTAAATAAACAAATTCATCACAGCAACGAAGTACTGCCTACATTAATTTTTTCCAACCCATAACTGTAGCCCAATGTTAACTCCCGCTGGTATTATCAGTCTGCCTTGGAAAGATTCAATTAACACTGAGAGTAGATTAGAGAAAATGAAGCCTCCCAGGAAAGGATCTCTCTCAGACAGCTGAGCAGTGAGACACGTCCTATTAAAAGGACTGACCAGCCTTGTTCATCAGACAATGACAGAAAGAGCTCATTAAAAATATTTGTGGGACATATTGGCAGGACCCTATTAATTCCACCTGAGCCTCCAGTTCATTCAGGTGAGCATATTGGAGTGTGTAACAGGCAGACTGTGATGAAGACAACATATTTAGTTCTACTGCAAGGGGTGAGTGAAGCTGTGCAGTTTGGACAAAGTATCATCATCATGCATAAACAAACATGTTCAAAAGTACTGTCGTCGAATTGAGACGAATACTTTTAAACGGCAGGGCGCAACCATTTTTCATGCAAATGCCACCACTACAAAAAACCATTCTATACAAACATACACACCACAAAATGAACATATGCACGGCAGCCATTATATAATATCCAATATGTTAAAATACATTGCAAAATTCTACTAAAGTAAGCCGGGCTGCACACAGAGCAGTCATTACAAACATCTCCTAAACACAGCACACAACACAGCTTTACGAACATGTGTTTTTCCATGAGGTCAACATACTGCTAAGTATTTAGTGCCAAAATATGCACTGCCAATTTGATGCTCATGTAAAAGAACAGGAATTTTTACACAGCATTTGATATCACGGCTGGACGATAAATCAAATTCAAATTAATATCACAATGTAATAGAACATGATTTTCAAACTGCAAAAGCAGATTTTTTTTTTTAATGCCACACAATCTAACCAACAAGAGGGTCAGAAACCATTGCCCCCATGGGCTCCACGTGCACCCATGTTGCCCTACATTCTATGTGATATATGCGAATGAGAGTAAAGAAAACAACATGTAAAATGATGATGTTCGCAGTACAACCATATGAAAATGGTCAAGGTGGGGCCCATAGTTTTTTAACTAGACAATATTGGTTCATTTATTTGTGTTTTTTATTAAGTCTAGTTTTTACTTTTTTTCCATACCTAGTTTTAGTTGTTGTTTAGTTTTAGTTAACGATAATAACCTTGCAACGTCCCGACCATGGTGTGGAAACTGAAGAATGGTTAACAAAATGTTAAAAAAATGTTAGAAACTAATGCTGTAGCACCTGTACTATACAAGTTTGTGTTGCGTGTGTGAGAGACAGAGCCGCTTGTTTGTTTAAGGTGAGTGTGTGTTTTTGTTTGTGTATGAAGTGAATCAATCGTGCGTTGCTACTGTACTTGGTAGTTCAGTCTACCGTGTGACGTGAGATACTGCCTCTGCAGGTTTGTGTATATAAATGCAGCAGTGCTGTGATGATACAGACATTTTATAGTCTAGACCTGTAACTTTATGTAACACTATAAGGTGTAAATGGGAATACTATAGTTTTAACACTAAGTTTAAACGGTTTTTTTTTATAAATTGATGGTATCTACAATAGCTGGTTTTAGGAGATGCTGCAGCCCCCTCAGCACGCATACTTCATGCCTACATTCAATGAGCATAAACAATATTATTATTATTATTATTATTATTATTATTATTATTAATAATAATAATAATAACAATAATAATATAAATAGCGTACATATAATTAAAACAATGTCTGCATTTTTTCAGTATTGTATTTATTTGAAAGGTCATAGAAAATTACTTTTAAGCTACAATTTTTTGGCCTGTGCTACAAAGCGTTCAATCTCTGTAGCAACAGTGCTATGTGCAAAAAAAGTGAATGTACAGCCCTGCATTCATTACTCCCTTCTCACTATCTAGGGAGTCCTATGTAGAGGACTACATAATGAGCTCATCTGCAACATGCAAAAAATTTCAGACACTACTTGGGTCTCTGTGCTGTTAATTACGTCATTGTCATCAAACAATTAAAACATGTCATGTCAATATCGGCTGGTGCACCATCCATAACAAATACCCACATGCATATTTGTGATGAATAGCCCACATGATATTTTACGGAGATTTCTTCCCCAAATTAATAAATAATCGTTACAAAGTACTTCGTGGCAGTCTGTGTTGTGGTGCGCTGCTCACATCAAGCACATTAATAACATTATACTGGTAGACGGACATGAGAGGAGATAGCAATACGACTGCAACCTGTCTTACTAATGTAAGTAATTTTCCATTTAGCATTTGATATGTTGATGTTTGTTTTACCAGTTAGTCTTGTAACTTTTAAATATAATGTGTAACATTATGCATTGTGCCATTACAAAAAAAATCATGGCTAGTAGTGACCCTGGTTGCTAACGTTAGCTAGTGTTAGCCCTCTTTTGTACAGTAACATTAAGCTCTAGAGAAATATCAATTTCCAATTTATTTTTTTGGGGGACCAACGACTACACATTTAATCAACAATTTATAACATGGCTGAGAAACTGATAAAACAAACTTCAACATATCACCATTACGTAAACATGTACGAAGGGGTGGCAGTTGAGTTGATCTTGCTCCTCTCGTTTAGCTCATGTCCATCCCATACGGTCCAGTACAGTCCGTCTATTCCTTCAGTGCAATGCATGATAGGATATAGTGCTTGGTTAGTACACTACTTTTTACAATGCATTGTGGGATTTTTTTTTTCTGATAGCAGGTAGGTTGGATCAGAGCAGAGAGAGTAGTAGAGCAGAGAGAATAGCTAGTAATTTGTCGAATTGTATTGTTAGCATAGTGTATTTTAGTGTAGGTTTACAGTTAGTAGTGTGTTTATAGTATTTAGGTTAGTTGGTCAAGGAGAGGCGCAGAGGCTCGGGAGTATATGTGCGGGGCAGCGAGGGAGGGATGTGGAGGGCCGCTGTGCGGTGAGAGAGAGCCGAGCCTCGGGGGTATATGTGCGGGGCCGCGAGGGAGGGAGGGGTGGATGGATGGATGGATGGATGGATGCGGTGGGCTGCTGCGCGGTGAGCCGGCTCCCAGAGAGGGAGAAATAGAACCAAGTAGAATAAAATAAGTCAAAGTGTGGAGAAGGGGACTGGCTGAGCTCCGGCCACCTTCCCTTCTGCCCTTGTGACACAGTCGGGGGGGGGGGGGGGATTCCCCCCCTCCTCCCTCAGCTCCGCCTATCTTTTCTGAATTTTTTTAAATCAAGCTGTGGTCGGAGTAATGCCCAGAGAGGGGGGTTTAGTTCCCCTTTAAAGATTTTGATTACACATATAACAGATAACACATATGATGAATTTGTTTGTAATCTAATCTCACCATTGGGCTATTCACAAGTAGGGTTGGGTAACGAAACTCAGTATTTTTTGTATTTGGTACCGATTCACATCGGTACTACCGAGTACCGATTCACTTAAAATGAATCGGTGCCAAATTTCGGTACCTGAGGTGGAGGCGGAGCGAGAGCGCATGACTCGCACCTCAGACTCAGCAACCATGGCGACAAAAAAAATGTGCAGACAAAAGTTAACGTGCAGCACTGTTCCTAAATGTTCTCAATAAAATGTTGAAACTGAGAAGTTTAGACTATGGGCCCGAACGACGCATAGCGCATCCAAATTCACACCCGTTCTTCTCTGTGGATTTTCTCCGCGACCGTGCGTCATAGCAAGAAGCCACGCATATCACGTGAAACAGCGTAACTGTAGCTTTCCGACAAGGCCAAGCACTTGTCAATAATCCAATGTTTTCAAAGGGAAAAAAATTGATAAAGTTACGCCACGCATATCACATGAAAGCGCAGGACCACACACATCATTGTGCTGTCATCCCATCATGCTATAAATCTAGATCAACTGTCTACAAAATAAAAACCTGACGAATTTCTTTACAATCCATTATACAGATCAGTCACTTCATATAGTGAGGAATATCGTATCTTACCACGTCTTAGGCTTGCCTGTGTTTCTTCAGTGAGGAATATCGTATCTTACCACGTCTTAGGCTTGCCTGTGTTTCTTCCTGTCTATCCACATTTGTAGTCCAGCTTTCAAGATGCAAATATCTCCATATTGTCCAGTTGACACTCCATCAAACTTTGTATGA
>NC_065508.1:34798888-34833028 GCF_006386435.1 Epinephelus moara | reverse complement strand
TATAAAATACAGGCACATAGAAGGACATGGAATGATGGCAAATCTGGTTAGCCCAGATTGTCCTGAGATATAGCATGTGTATGTAGCCTTTATAATGACTGTGATATGATCTTAAAAGTAAAGGCAGTAAAAATACCCCAAAAATGCCTAGGGCCCATAGGGTTAAAAAGTACCGAAATAAGGTACCGTTTGGTACCGGTACCGAATTCCAGATACCGGTACTGGTACCGTATCGGTTCAATTATGAACGGTACCCAACCCTACACAAGCACAGTTTTGTATTCAACATACCATGTGCACATGCATGTAGTGGACATAAAATTTGAGCTGTGCACATTAACCTCAGCTCTACACGCACTGGTGCAGGTAACTCGACACAGCTCTCACACATTGACCTCAGACTCAGCAATTGACACTTTTCAAACACTCTAACCCAACACATCCATTTTCTCATGTAGTAAAAAACACATTTATGACTAAAACATTGTGGCTTACAAAGAGGACACTGACAGCATGTGTACAGACAGGACAGAGCAGCACAGCGCAACAGCTGTACTGCAAAAACCCTGTGGTCAGGCCAGCCGCAACCACTGCACCATGTTAAAATAAGTTTTTAGTTGGATACCAACATTCACTCTGGATCCAGCTGCATCTTCTTCAATCTGGACGCAGAAGCAAAAGCGTCACCAAGCAAGCCTATTTTCAGTGGAGCGGTGCCCATGTTAACCAGTTGGGCTGTTCACAGAAAATCAGATATTGTGCATTGACACCTCCCAAATCACTGAAACCAATATATCCTTATCTCAATTATTATGCTTCAAATAGGTCCTTTTGTTTGTGAGACTGCATTGGGTGAAAGGTCTTCCTTTTTCCGAATGAACAGCACCCCAAGGTTAAATATATGTATTCCTCACCTCAAAGCATTTGGTATCGCACTGTGTAGTATATAATTTAGCCTGATCTATGAAAATGACATTTTTGTCCAGTTTAGTATCTGACGCCTGTACATTGGCTAGCAGGATTCTCGGCAGAGAAGATTCGTGTGATCGGCATCACAGCTGGTATTAATTTCTCCATGCTTGCCTCTGTGCCTTCTCCAATGTAGATATGTAGACATGGATGCAGAAATGAACACCAAGATGGTCTTGCTTGACCATGTGGTGGGGGTCATAGCTGGTGCCTATCATCTCCACTTTTTTTTCTCAATGTTTACTCTTGTGTTAGTATTTGAAAACCTCGACTGGACAGATCCCAGAGTCGGAGGAGAGCAGTGAGTTGAATTATACATCCTGATTAATGACTCAGTCATATGTTACCATTATCCTAAGTTAATCACAAAAAGTATAACTTATATTTATAACATAGACAGAACAAAAATTTGCATTTACATTAAGCATAAACTTATCGGAATTGACAGAGAAGCATCTGTATTGGTCTACGCCTTCAAAGAATGAATCGGTCATTAATTTTGCAGTTATCTGGCAAGCAGAAACCAGAAGCCAATCAGTCCCCACAGACCCCCATGTAAAAATGCCCAACTTTACAGCATAAATAAACATGTTTACAGCCTGGTACAAAAAAAATGGTTTAATCTCAAGATTCATGACAAGGTCATTTTTTTTATATCTCACCTATTTACATTTGGTTGAGAGTTAAAGTTACACATAATTAAGGGCAGGCCGCTTTAAGTGACAGGCTGTCTTTCAATACTGTCCTTGACTTCTCAGTCAGATCCACCCCCTTGCTCCTACACAGCTCCAGCCTCTCACCCAAATATGGTCACTTCTGGCTCCCAAAAAGCCAAGATGGCGACAGTCGTAATGCCAAAGTCAAGGCTGGTCCACAAACCAGTGGATGATGTCACATAAGCTACGTCCATTATTTTTACAGTCTGAGGTATTTGGTCATAAAGCAAAGTATTGGACAAATTGAAATTTTGACCCGATGATGGCACTAGATGAAAAGCCAGAGGATCACCAAAATCAGTAGGATTCAGCTCAGGATTTATCTTTCTTATACAATTTAATGTATCTATACAAGGCTGTGGGTGCCATTTTATACGTGAGAGAATCTGTGTATCAGAACATGTGTTTTTAAAAAAATCTACCTAAATAGGCCCAGATTAAATGAATACGTTGCAATTTACAGTATGTTAGAAAAAAACACAATAATGACATCATCATTTTCAGGATTGAGAATTAAGAATCTGTTGGAAAAACATTTGCACCTTGAGAGCACTGTGAATCAAAAGAAGTATGAAGCTTGAGCTGGAAGCACATCCGCAAGTCCTTCAACTGTGCAGATGAGTGATTGAGTAGTAGTGGGGATGATGAATGGGTTAATCCACACACGGATCCACTCTGCAGTGATGGGGTTTAGCTGGGGCGCACACGCCACTGGCCAGATTAGACAGCACCTAATGCTTTGTAAGATGATTACATCTATTTCAGGAGGCATTTATTCCATCGCAGAGTTGTAACTGTGTTTGATTGCATTGCATAGACCTATTGTTCCTCGCCACTGATAAAGGAATTGGTAAGACATTCAGAGTTCATCTTTATTGAGTGAGAAGGAAAAAGTGTGCGTCATGCATGCACACCAAAAAACGTTTGAAATTATCAAGAAAAAAAGCAATGAAAACTGAGTTGTGTCCAGTTATTGACAGTTACAAAACTAGAACTCAAACATTCAGTAAACTGTGTCACTGCTTTCTAACACTACAACTTAATCAGTCCTGATGTGAACTAATGTTTTCTGATGAATAACATTAGTTAACTAAGTGTTTCACTCTATTGGTCAGTGATGAACGATAATCATTATTACTTTGTAATGACGGCTTGTGGACAATGGAAGTTGTAAAATGTTTCATGCACCGCATCACAAATGCAAGATATGAGTGTGTTCCTGGAGAACATCTGTTGCAGGATATTATGTAAGCATTCAAATGTAGGGAAAGATTATAAAATGTAATCCACACATTAAATGAAAAAACGAGCTCTAATGGAGTTTGTCCACACAGTTAATATTTGTTATTTAAAAAACATTTATTTTGGATTGTCACCCTTACTAGGCATGGCAGCCAAAGAAATGTGTGTACAGGAATGTGATTAAATTAACAGGACAAACTGTTTGTTACTATATTCAGGCCTGTCTTTATTTGGGGATTTGTAATTCCTAACAGAATCTGTGCGGCAATAGCTTTCCTGGTATAGATGCATTTAAGTGAGGCATGTGCAGTGTGTACTGTATACTGTCAGTAAGCCACTGGCTCTGTTCAAAATAGCATACTAACATACTACTTATTGGAGCTGTTTGTGTATTTGTGCCAAACCGTCATGGTAAGGGGTCATAGTTCAGTACATGCAGCCACACATAGAATACACAGTATGTAGATTATTGTAGGTCCTGCTGAGAAACCTTAATCTGTACTCCCTTGGCAACATATGCTAAGGTTAGCACAACAAGTACACTAGTGTACAAGTGAGTCACACTACTGTGAGCGCAAATGAAACATTCATAGTGGTAAGGTGGAAGACCCCCTTGCGGTGTCTGGGTCAGCTACAACAGCAACAGAAAGAGAGTTGTGTATAAGACGAGGTCAGTGTGTCTGTACTGCGCCAAAACACACTGAACATGCTAATGCACACTTCAGCATCATTCACATGTACAATCACCGGGATGAGTAACAAACAAACCAAAGCTCAACTCCTTATACCTGCTGCTGTCAAACAGCTTTTACATGCAAAAGCAGAATGGGAACGGGATAAAACAATTACTGAGGTAATTGGTCAGTCAAAGTCAACCAAGCAACAGTAGACACACACAGTACTGGAAACAAGTGTGCAATTAGCTCTTCTAGCACATGGGCAGTCAGTGCATGATGCCTTATTGCATTTTATCTGTAGTCAATTCATGGTTTGCATATCTCCCATTTACCATAATATGAACACCTTAAGTCACATGGAATTATTAGCCTACTTATTATTCATACAGTTTTACGATCTGTTATTCTGCATCACAAATGCTACACAGAACTGTGTGAGAAAATGAGCTGTGTTTAAGTACAGGGGAAGGCAACTCTCATGGACTCCATGCATGTTGTTCTACACTTCAACACAGCCCCTTAAAGGATAAGTCTGACAATATTTTAGAATTTTCTTATTGTCAAATGTTCCCATTAAAAGACTCAAACCAACAATGAATGGATTCTAGTATTATCTTTGCATCTGTATAGCCTAATATTTCTCATTTCTCTGTGCCATATAGCTCAATTTGATGTCCAAAAATTATTAAGAACACATCAATGAGCCACACTGTTGCACTGGGTAACATCTTCCTTCATTACCATGAACACACACTGTAGATTATTTCGACTCAATCCCACAATTACTGTTCTGAAGCCGGAAATATTCACTAAAGTACAACATGTGGGTTAATCCCTAACTGAAATTAGTCCTAAACAAATGCACCAATTCCTCCTGTTTGAGTCATGTTTGCTAAAAACTACAGTATAAAGCTTTCAATTACAGTATACTTATTAGTGACCCAATTTTATAAAGATTTACATCTCCAGTAGGAACCAGAAGGCTTGGGGCTGAAAGCCACAGATTTAACAGGGCAGTCAAAGTATCGAGACACTGACACTGACACTGACTGGTTTTGGTCTTTTTCATGGAATTTGTTAACATTTACAAAATATAAAACATTGCCAGCTTTATTCTTTAATAGGGCCAGTAGTGATGCCAAAGTCACATTAAAAGTCTAGAGTGTGCCATTTCTTTCTAAATCAAATCACAACTGCCAGGAATTGAATACATGATTGTTGTAAAGCTACAAATGCAATTACAGTATACAAGTTAATGGTTATATGAGGATGGGCTAGGCAGAGCTGTAGGTGAGCCCAAGCAGCACTAACGTGGAGAAACTTCTGTATCTCCAGTCAGGGATGATCTTACTTTACATTAGTATGTTGTTTGTCACTATCTGGCGCATGTTACCCTCCTGTCATACTCATCCTGACTTTAGCATACAGCCCCGCACTGAACAAAGAGACTTCCTCACTGTCTCACAATCTGCATCTTGGGTTACACAGACAGATCACTGCTGAACTGTCCTGCTGTATCTGTTTCACTTCTGCCAAGTATCGCAGCCACTACTTCAGTCCCAGCTGTAATGTGTGCTGCAGTGTGTCAAGCCTCAAGAGGCTGTCAGGTGAGTGGTCAGTCAGCCTCCAACTCATCACTCAGAGACAGGAGACAACAAAGCAAGCCTCTGTGATACAGATTCATGCAACTATTGGACTGATAACACTGCTGACTGTGTGCGAGAGAGACTATGCCATTTCAGTGAAAAACACTGGAAGCAGGAATATGCAGTAGCCCGGGTTTTAAGTTTCGCTTGTTGCAGAAAACTGTTGATGTTTGACCTTTCAAAGTAGTCTCATTTTTGTTCTGGCTATTAAACATACTGTTGGGGAGACAAGAACCAATACAGATTTACATGTGACTGTATTTCTCGGATCTTGAGGCGCAGCCGGGGGGAGGAAGGGGTCCGGTTTGGGGACCTCAGAATTGCATTTCTGCTTTTCGCAGATGATGTGGTTCTGTTGACTCCATCACACTGTGACCTCCAGCATGCACTGGGGCGTTCTGCAGCCAGGTGTGAAGCAGTTGGGATGAGAGTCAGCACCTCCAAGTCTGACGCCATGGTTCTCTGTCAGAAACCAGTGGATTGCCCTCTCCGGGTTGGGAGAGAGTTACTGCCTCAAGCGAAGGAGTTCAAGTATCTTGGGGTCTTGTTCAAGAGTGAGGGTGGAATGGAGCGTGAGATGGATCGGTGGGTCAGTGCAGCTTCTGCAGTGATGCGGGCGCTGTGCCCGTCCGTCGTGGTGAAGAGGGAGCTGGGCCGGAAGGGAAGAGCTGGAGGGATTACATATCTCGTCTGGCCTGGGAACGCCTTGGGGTCCCCCAGGAGGAGCTGGAAAGCGTTGCCAGAGAGAGGGATGTCTCGGCCTGTTGCGCCCGCAACCCATCCGATAAGCGGATGAAAATGGATGGATGAATGGATGGATGGATTATTTCTCATTTATGAAAATGATGGGGCATCGGTGGCTTAGTGGATAGAGCAGGCGCCCCATGTACAAGGCTATTGCCGCAGTGGCCCGGGTTCGACTCCAGCCTGTGGTCCTTTGCTGCATGTCATCCTCCCTGTCTCACCCCCTTTCACACTCAGCTTTCCTATCGATTAAAGGCAAAAATGACCAAAAAAATATCTTAAAAAAAAAAAAAATATGAAAATGATGACCAAGTGATGTAATTTTTGCTATGAATGAATTAACAGTGATGTTAACGCAAATACAAGCATGGAGTACCAATAGATGAAATACAATTTGTTAGTTTGTTTTAGTAGTCTAAAATTGGGGTTCAAACATCTTAACTTCTTTGCATATTTGGTTGAATGTTGTGCTTAGAATGTGTATGAAAAAATAAATAAATAAATAAATAAAAACAGATCATGCATTTTGAAACTGGCATAAAAACAAGGAACGGGACAATACAATCTACGCCTCACAAAATATTAGAAGTATTCCAACTTGAAGCAGCTTTGCTCCAATAGCTTTACAGAGATCTGTGGCCAGTGAATGTGTGGTTTGTCCACACACTGTGAAACCATGTTGCCTGGTTTTTTATCGTCCCTTATGTCTCATCACTGGTGCACATGATAATGGAAACGCTTTCTGTGGCCCAGTGGTTTAGGTTTAGGAATTGATGATTCCAAACCATCACAGAGGAAGGTGGTCAGAGCCTTTAAGTGGTGTGGAGATCATGAGGTCGACCCACAGCGCCTGAACAGAACCCCTATAGCTTGACCACTGTCTGCATGTGCACTCCAATATCAGGCCTATAATGTAGAACATTATGGACATGGTACATGGTACGCCAGCAAGGGGAAACTGTACAGCCCCTCTGATCTAATGCATGCCCAAATGCACTAGCAAGCTATTGTTCAACGCCAAAAAGAAAATTGAGGAAACTATTGAGTTATGCTGAATGAATAATCATGACACCAAACCAAAAAAGTAACATGTGGAAGTATTTTGGATTCAACACTGTAGATGGAAAAATCGTGGATGAAAGTGAGTCTGTTTGACAACTGTAAACTGCAACTGCCTGCAATAACATTCTCCCGACGATAAAATGTGAGGGGGCCCCTGAATAAGGCAGTGAGGGCCCAACAAATGAAAGGATCGTCATCAACTCTACAGGATATTTTAGATTATGAGCCTGTGTCCACATTGGGTCCACAGTAGCAGCATTTCTTTTAAATTGTTCCCAATGAGGAGCTCCAAGAGATTCTATTTGGACAAGAAAGGTGCTGGTGTCGTCACCACCACTCCTTCAGCAACTGTCTATCCCGAGCTGTATGATATGTCAGTCAAAAACTATCAACAACAAAGACAGAAAAGCCCATTTGTGGGAACAGATCAGCCAGACACTGAATGTTGCTGGTGGGTGTTGTGTTTTTATCACTGTGTGCGTAAACCTGTGGTTAACTGTGTAGTCAACCCTAGCTAACGTTAACGTCAAGATATTGTTGCCGGAAACAAAACCTACATGTAACACGTGATCAAAAAAAAAGTGAAGCACTTCTCAGCACCCTGCCACCACTTTTCTACCAAATAAATACAATATGTGGACACACTCCCTATGGCTACACAAGTTACGTTCATTGAAACTAATTCCACCTCAGTTCTAATTCATGTTAACCTGCTAAAGTGGCAGTCCTATCTGCTAGTCAACAGTCTGTGTACTCATAAATGGCAAATGTCTTTCAAAATGCACAGTATCCAGAGTTTCCCCCAGGCTGATATGCTGCAATTAGTTCTGAGCAATAATTTTTGGCAGCAAAACAGCACTGAATTTACAGATTAACAAGACCACATGAATGAAATATACTGGCAGATCAATATAAAAATTTAAGTAACAAAAAATATCAGTATGAGCTAAATAAATTAGATTTATGGTAAACACTGAATGTCACAAAGGCTTAAGCCAGACAGCTGCTACATATTATGTAAAACCTAATATCTAGGCCTACGGTACTGCCAAACAAGTTCAGTTGACCTCTGTGAGGGATAACTGAATCTATGAAAGCCAGAGTCTTTGTTCTATTAAAATATATATATAAAAACACTACTTTGCAACTCTGTTTTAACTAAGGAGGTTATGTGAATTGTTTTCCCACTTTTTTACTGGTCACGGGAAGAGAAGATAGCGCCAGAGACTGTTCTAGTTTATTTGTTTTTTTCTGTTACATCTTTATTACTTTATGGCAACATGTAAGCGAACCCTATCCAATGATTGACAACAACTTGTGCTGGTGGACAACACTTCTTTTTACCACCATAAAACAAACAACACAGAATATTCATGGCTGAGATTACCTGTTAATGTACATGGAAAACAGCTGAGACAAAGGAACCAAGAGTTCTGGTCAGGCTGGGAAAATGTGAAAACCTGCCCCCTCTGCCAAGTATTCTTCTAGCAAATGTCCAGTTACTGGATAGGATGGCTTTTCAAAGGAACACTAAGAACTGCAACACTATGGTTTTGTTTACATTGCACCACACCCCGCACCAACCAAGCCCTAGACAAGCTGTATAGAGTTATTGACAGGACCTCGACCTCACAACAGGAGACTATTTTTATTGTGGCTGAAGATTTAACAATGCCAACCAACCTGAGGAAGTCCTGCTGAGATATCACCAACACGTCAGCTATGTTTTTTTGTATGACGACATAATCTATTGTAAAAGTATTTATTTTAATCATAAATGTAATAAAACACATGTTAATACTGGTGAAGTGTTTCAGAGATGGAGACAAAATGTTGCTAATTCTGCTAACTGGAGCCAAAGGTTCACAGCTGCAGCTAAAATCAAGTGCATGTATATGTAGGTAACGTTAGCTAGAGCCTTGAATCACAGTGTGTCATCCGCCTCACTCCCCGCCACTACAGACCACTTCATCCATAGCAGTGTGGGCAGCCGCTCCAGAGACAGACTCATAGTCAGTAGCAGCAAGTACCCAGATCCAGCCAGCACAAACGCCAGCTTCAGGGGGCTGGACAGCCCCAAATCCCTGCTGAATCAGCAAACTTTCTGTTGCTGCTGTTACACAGGTTAGACCCGGTGCCGGGGGGGTTGGCGCTGGCTGAATTTAAGTTGCTACAGCTGAACGAAGGTTAGTAGCTCCAGAGCTGCTGCCTGCTCTCCTCACAGTCAAGCAGTCCACTTCGGCAAGGAGCGAGGTGGAGGAACAATGGGGTGGCTAGCTAGCCGATTCTTGTGTCATTTGTGGTCTGATAAACAGAGAGGGTGGAGCAAGGGGAGGCTCAGTGAATGCACTGAGGGCAACTCTACAATGAAATAAGAATAAATGAATCAATGCATAGGAAACACTGGGTTACTGAATGAAACGCGGGCATATGCCAGTGGTCATCTGGTGGGAGGGGCTTGGGACATAGAGGGGAGAGCTGCAGGAGGAAGGTGTATTTTTTTAAATTCTGCCCTTTGTTTTCTTGCTTTTTTTTTTTTTTTTTCTTAACATGTTCCAGATTTCTGGCTACCCCATCTTTAACAACAAGAACATTCATGTGTACACATTTTTTACTTTTGCACCTAATCTTACCAATATCAATCCTGTAAACCCCAGAAGGACAATTTTCTCTCTGACAGCGAAAATGGATCAAAGCCTGTTTTTTGGGGGATTTTTTGGTTGTTGTTTTTTTGTCTAGTTACGGCAGGACAGCTGCTAGTGCTCTGGCCAGGACTAGCTTCCCTCCCATCAGCAACAGAGCTGCTAGCATCCCTGCCACTGTCTGTGGGTTTAAAAAACACAGATGGTTTGGTTTGGCCCTTATGTCTAGCATTAGAAATGATTAAAAATAACTTGGACTTGAGGAGTCACCTGTATGAGTTCTCCATAGCTCATGCCAGGGACATAGCTTCATTTGCACAGAATATGAATGAAAATATGGATCAATGTTTCAGCTGCTTCCTTGATATCACAGCCAACAAGTTGTCTCCTCTTGCTGTGGTTGCATGTTTTGTTAACCCCCATTTATCAGTTGAAGCCCTTATTTAAAATGATAATGAGAGAACTCACAATCTTCTACAAAATAAAGGAGGGGGGTCTACACTACTCAAAGTTTGCCATCAAGACTGCAGGAGGAGGGGACTGATGATGAGGAAGAGAAAACTGGGGATACAGAGGCTTCAGAGACAACTCACTTGGCAAAGCAGCCAAGATTTAGGTTTCTTACTGCCAGTCATCCATCGAGGCCCAGGACCTGGACCTGTCGTGTTAACACGGGCTGTCCCATGTTTACACTAAGGAATCAGGGGTGGATTTTTGGACTTCTCAGAGTTGCACTTTGCATTTAATTTCAATAGATCATATTTCATTAAGACATAGTGATTTGGTTAGGGCTTTAACGGTTTGCGTATCTCTGCAAAAACGTCACAGTGCTGGGGTTACAGTTCAGTGCAAGCAGCGCATACATGGTATGTAGATTGATGCACGTGATGGGGAACCTAATTTCAGAGGCATGAGTTCCATTTGGAAAATTTTAGCTGTATGCCGTTACCAACATGTGCTGAGTTCAGCACAAAGAGACCGGCATGTGAGTCGGTCACGCTATGGCTAACGTAAATGAAATGCTGGGAATAGAAGACCCGCCTGCAGGTTCCTAATCAGCTGCAACAGCTACAGAGAGAGTTGAAGATGAAGCGGATATGATGGAAACACGTCAAACATGCTAACGCATATTCAGCGGCATCACCAAAATGTACCAATCAAAAGGACGATAAAACAAAATGGAACTTGTTTGCTTATCCCCCTTTAGATGCAAAAGCAGAACGGGATTAAACGGTAACTGAAGCAAAAGGTATTTACACTGACATAAAGCCATAGTGGAACTGACTGTAACTCTCATTGTAATGCACAAGTTTTACTTTTTCATTCACCTGTTTATTTTGTATTTACAATTTCAAGCCAAGAGATGTTTTTAAGTTTGAAAAAGTATTTTTTCAGTGTTCATACAGTGTAATACAGCAATGTTTGAGATCTTCCTTATTTTTATAATGAAAATAGTTTACCAAAGTTGTCAGTGGACAAAGTGCTACCTCGGTTTCCAGCAGGGGGATTGTGTCTGTCTTTGACACTTGCACTACTGTCAAAATAACTGAAAATATGCATTTGTTTATACCACTGTACTGAATTCACACCAAACTGTGACTCCTAAATAACAACAATGAATAACAATAATAAACAATTATTTAACTATAAACAATTATGATTTCATTTTTCAGATGCTCCGAAATGATAAAAACAAGAATAAACATGATTGAAACTTTTCTAAATTATTCTCCATTAGATATTACTCTCAGGTTTCTGGCTGCAGTCTGACATTTGTTCACAGAGAGCCAAGATGTTTTTGTAAAACTAGGATAGACTTTGGAGTACCAAAAAAAGGGATTTCAGATTTGTTTTCATTTAGCTGGAAAATGTTTTGGGACAGCCAGCACTTTAATTCTAACAGACAAGATAATGACAAGATGTTGAAAGGTGTCTCCTTCACAATTTTTTAATGGGATATAGATTTGCATGTTATCTGCATGACAATGGTACTGAATTTGTGTTATGTATGATATGTTCCAGTGACAGCGCCTATACACACAATGACATGGGACCAAGGATGGAGTCTGGTGGAACACCATAGGTCAGCAGGACCACAGAGGAGGGGGCATCAGCGACCAACACCAAAAAATTTTTGTCTGACAATTAAGATTTAAACCAGTATAGAGCAGATTCCCTGATGCCAACCCCCTTTTCAAGGCAATCCCAACAGAACAGAATGATCAACTGTGTCACATGTTCAGCTGAGATCAAGAAGAATTAAAATAAAAAATAAAAAAAACTGTCTGTTACTCTAAAAAGGGCAGTTTCAGTGTTATGGTGTGAACAGAAAATCACAATCATAAAATCCAAAAATCCAGAGGATCAAGGTTAGGTTTCTTTAGAAGTGCACTACTGAGCAGTGATATTGCTAGGTATGTGCCCTGTGTCTCTAAAGCATTAAAATCAGAAGGATGCAGTAAAGTATTAAAGCATTCAGGGGATGCACCCTATTTTTTTACCTGATGATACTACAGTGGAAACAAATCCATGTTGAACTCATGGAACAGTGGCATGGCATAACTTTTTTACTAGGTGGGGCTATGGTCCTGTGGGTAGCTCTGTGTATTTTTGTATCTCATTAGTATTTTGAAAGAGTTCCTGATGTCATATAAACCACTGAGAGTGAATCTTCTGTTTTGGATGTTATCATAGTAATGTTGTTGATGTGTCTGTGATTTTGTGCCAATACTCTGCACAGATCTGACACATGCCCGTCTGCCCGCCCGCTCTCACCCCAGGCCCTCTGAAGCTATGTGTGCTGCTGTCGTCTGAAAAATGCACCAGCGTCCCCGGGACCACTGGTAGACAATAACTTCATATTTTTAGGTTTGTAAAATGTACCTGATTTCAAAAATAAGTAGGATATTACTTAGGACATTCCAGTGATCTTTCACTGCAACGCCTACTGGGACAGCAGATGCTGTATTCACTCCTGTCGATAATAATCCAATGATGCTACACCAACAAGGAAATGGTAGTGGCCTGCAGTGTTCTGTATGTTGCTGAGACTGTTCTGAAACAGGCCTGTATGTAATGTGCAAGTTTGCTTTCTGTTTTACTGTTGTATAATAGGGTTACATTATTTTTAATACATTTATATGCATAAATTACAGAAGATATTCAATACACAAACTATTGTTGTTGTTTGCATTCTGTATGGCATCACTGGAAACAGTGCATTATTAAATGGAATGGGGTTTTTTCCAGGACCCCCACAACTCTGATCGCACATGCACTGAGAGACCTGTGTGGTGTAAAGACTGGACTAATCAAACTGTGGATGCATTTAGAAAGACTGCAGTCATGGTGTGAGCCTCTCCATCTGCCATTAAAGTTGTGTGATTTTATTGTTTATTGTCTGTAATTATAAACACACAGCTGCTTATTGTTCATAATAAGTTAAGATATAAAATAAATAAGCTATTAAATGTAATGTAAGGTTTGGTGAGCTCGTAAGGAGCCAGCCACACAGTCGTGTATACCTTTAGTACTTCAAAAATATGAAACTGCCTTGAAATGCTTTAGTTTTACTGAAAACAACTTTAATGTGAAGTTGACAGAAAATACCAGTTGCGTGATGGATTGGTTGTGCTTCACTGACTTACCAAGAAGAGCTTCAAACAGGTTGCTTTTGAAAATTCCCATTACTCTCTGAATGGCAGTTTTGAGCTGCTGCTCCTCCGGCTTCCTCAGTTTAGTGCAGTACTCCTCCAAAAGCCCCAAGGCTCGAGCTGTGTCTGCAGAGGAGGGGGCAGATAAGACAGGCTTTGGTGTTTTCTTGGTTTGCTTTCTACATATAATAAATATATATATTCTTCATATTTTATACAGTATTCATTTGACAATATTAAGTGTGAAGGGACAATATTGTCAATGATGGTAAATTAGGCCACTAAGAAGTACATCAGCCCATATACTTGTCTGTAAATATATAAATGAGCAAACTGGGTTTAGGAGGTGTACCATCAGCTCCACGCGAAGCTGCACAGTCAACAGCCCCTGTTCACATTTCATTAGAATAGGATAGAAGACAAAACAATATATGGTCAAATGCATGTGGACACCCCAGCATTCCAGACATATGTGATAGTTGAACGTGTCATTCCATTGTGGAAGCTGTAGCTACCATTCAGCTACAAGAACATCACTGAAGTCCAACACAAATGTTGGGCTATAAGGCCTGGATCACAATCACTGTTCCAGTTCATCCCAAAGATGTTGGGTGGGGTTAAGGTCAGGACTCTGTGCAAGCTAGTCAACTTCTTTTACAGCAATTACACAAAACAACATTTCTGTATGGAGCCGGCTTTATGCAGGGGGTGTTGTCATGTTGAAACAGTAAAAGGACAAACTGTTGTTGAAGTTGGGCAACACTAGCACCTGTGTGGAGTAATGTCCACATACTGTTAGCCATGTAGTTTTTCCTGAGGCTAATGGAAAGCAAAAGGTAGTACAGCCAAACCTGAGCTTAGACTGATTCTCTGAACCATGGATAAATGCAACACAGGTGATGTGACAGCTTCCTTATCAGTCACATTTTATGGAGTCGGATGGAAGCTGGAGGAGCAAAAACTCTCATTACCTGTGGCACATACAGTAACTCACCTTTTTTTCTGATAGGCATGGCTGACTCCGTGTAAACTTGACTCTCGCTAAGGCTTCCAGTTCAGTCTTCAATGCATGGTAAAAAAAGGTCTTTCTTGGTGGGATGACAGAAAACAGGAAGGGTTTCAATAACTGTAGCTCTTCTCCAAGAGCTCTGAGAACTTCAACCAGGGGCTCCAAACGTGGAGTCCAGGGACCACCAGGGGGGCCCTGGGCAGGTATCCAGGGGGGTCTGCGTCCAAAGAGGAAAAGATTAATTCCACGGACTAAATAATGTGATCACAGGTGTCTCTGTCCCAGATGACAGCACCAACAGTAATCCACAAGAGGCTCAGATCAGGTCCCCTATAGCAACGCCTCATCAGCTTTTATCTACTCTGTAATTTTAGAGTCCTTGGTGGGAGAATGCCCCGGAACCCCTGATTTTAACATATTCTGCACCATGAGGTTGTGTATCACTTCTGTCTGGGTCCACTTCAGAAATGCATCCTTTGGCTGCAGACCATAGACATGCCTTGTCATGACTGAATCACTGCTGGTCCAAACATCTTCTCACAGACAGACGGGTGACAATACAGAGCTGGAGACAGACGGGTGGACACCAAGCCCAGAAGTCCTCACAGGTGGATGAAGATGGTGTAGAAAAGCTGGTTTAGTGTCCCATGGCGAGGTGGAGCTGTCAGGTCTGAGGACTCGTCTGGGTTAACACTCTCAGCTCCGTCCACAGTGACACACAGCTGGTGTAGTGTGGCAGTCCTGGGTCGGTCCTCTGTCTGAAGAGCTGCTCCACATCATTTATCCTGCCTGACAGTGCACATCTGAAGTTTCTTTACCTGCCTGCAAGACGAAACACACGCCTACAACACTACACACGGTTTCTTCTCACGATGTAGGAGATGCCAGCTAACATGTAACAGACACTTCAGAGTTTATGTCTGGAGGTTCTGACTTATGGAGGGACATGAGTGAACCCCCCATGAGGCGGACAACGACAATTCATAAAAAATATAAATTAAAATAAAAAACTGCTGCTGCCTGTTAACGTTGCTTCTACGGCTAAATATAAACATGCGTGTTGTTCATAAGTTAGCTAGCATTCATGCTAAATCACCAGCCAGCGGCGGTGCCAAGTGAAATGCTTTCCCAGTGCGACGCCTGGCTGTAGGAAAATACCTGCCTGCCAACTGTGGGAGAAAACGCATGGCTCTCAAATGACTCCATGTATTTTCATTTTCCGTAAAATGGTGACTGTGCATTCGCCGGACATTTCTCCTGATAAAACACAGCACTGTCCTCGAGCTGCCACATCTCTTTATTCTTTAACCAGGTACTGTACAGTAGCGCTAGCCATATGAACTGACAGCATCACCAACAGTTTTAAGTGCCAGGGAAAAGCTGGCCACAGTGAGAAACGGAACTTCCGCTTAGTGCTTTCAAAATAAAACGGTTGTCAGCGATACATTTTTTAGGGACTGTTCTTTACTTATCAGAGGAGGGGGGTGGCTGGGGTGGGACTTCACTTTTTCAATTTTTTATCTTGACTCTCCTCGAAACTACAGATATTTTTCCTTAAGTGTCCCCTAGTGACTAGAGGAAAATGCATGACCCTCCCTCCACAATAAATAACCATATTGTTTTATATTATTGGAGCCAGTGCATTCTCGGAACCCATCGGCTGTATTCGGCGTCTGACTTCCGGCAGACAGCGATACAGCCTTTGGGGGCAGCCCCCCGATTTTTTTGGAATTCCGGTTTGAGGAGGCAAATTTCCGTTTCCAACTTCCGTTTATATATAAGTAAATATGCTGAAACCATTGTGATGGATTCAGAGTTTGCAGTGACGCCAATTGTGTTCCACCTCGTTAGTTCACCGCACGGAACGTTTAACCTGGCAACAACTGCAGCCGGCTCAAACGTGATTGATCAATATCACGCGGACTACAAACAGCCTAGCACCGGAAACCAGGGCTCTTCTGCTCTTCTTCCGGAGGCAAGATCTCCAGGGTTTGCCTACAGACTCTACATTCACTGAATGTAGAGTCTGTATATAGAGACTAGAGCCAATGCAACAAGCTAACAGTACAGCAGAGTTATCACCAAAACAAACAGCTAATTTCTTAAGCAAAGTGCAAACCCTCCTTACAGATCGCATCATCATAATCACTCAAGCTGTGTGTGCAGTTCAGCAGAATACGGGTGCATGACAGCCACCCGTCATTGGTCCTACCACAACACCAACAAAATTTGATAAGCGTACACATCACACACACTCATGCAGGCATCACAGCGTGCTCCCATGCGGCATTAGCAACATGCACAATGACCATTTTCCCAAATAAATACACAACAGCGACAGTCAGTCAAAATAATACCAGTATTGGCACGGTGGACATTATAAGATTTTAAAAACCTTTGATGTTTGAAACCTAAAAGTTGAAAAAAATCCTGGCATTGACAATAGCCTTGGTTTTTCTCTTCTGCCATCTCTGCAGGAGTGAAGAATTTATTGATGTTTTTTTCTGGATCTCATAATGCAGACAGTTTATTTTTTGGCCAAATTAAAAATGAACATGTAAAATAAAGTGCTTTTGATGAAATATCACTATTTTAGGCCCAGATTTGGTTACATTTCCTAATGGAAGCATTCTTCGTGCATGATGTGGCTACAATAAATAGTGTGATTTGGGCAACTTTTAAAGAAAACATGCATTTCAAGCTTGTTTTAGAGTTCAGATGGTATTTAAAATCAATGCAAAACACAACCATTTAATGTTGTGTTCCTCCTTTATGCCAAAAATAATAAACAGTCCTTCCCCAGTGCTTAAAAAATTGTCATGCCTCCCACGTTTTGCACCACCCCCTCATAAATAACAAACAGTCCCTTATAGCTTTGAACCAGAATTGCAGCTTGAGCAAAACGGCTGAATTTATCTTTTATATTTAAAATGGTTTATAATGCTTTAATCCACAATTTCATTGTTATGCCGTCAGAAAAATGGGGTGTTGTGTTGTCTGTGCTTTTTCATTTTCCAATGATAGTTCTAGTCTAGCCTACATATATCCCATGTTTTTGGTTTATCTAAAAACCCCAGTAGCCCGCCTTAAATAGTGGCACGCTGAATGATTTTATTTTGAAAGGCACAGTTGCGTGACTTTAGGGTGAAATGCGGGGAGCTTGACGCAGCTGTTTAACTTACCTTAGCAACGCAGAGGCTGGTTGCTGGTTAGCTGGTTCCCCCCGCGATTGACAGGATGAGCCAACCAATCGTATGGCGGGATTTCTTGTCGCATCAGGGCGGATCAACCAATGAGAGCCCTTTAGACCTGTGCGAAGGTGAAAGTTGAAATATTGCTGCATTAAATGTACTGTAGGAATTATGAAAATTCTTTTAATTCTAATAATTATTATTCTCACGTCCATGGCTGGGCATTCTAATATAATAATTGTTATTATGTTTAGTCAATCAAACTACAAAAATAACTGCATAAATAATATAGGCTGTATCATGTGCATGCAATACAAATACATCACATGCATATAAATGCATTGTGCATATGTTTTGTCTTGTCTTTAAATTATATTTACATATCTTACTGAGATTTCCCAAGCATGCCGAATAGAATGATAAAACAGCGTTTTCTTTTAAAACAGGGCAAGACTGTGCCTTGTCTCAGCCTTGTGTGAGTGTAAGTGGTAGTAAATGGCAATGAGTTGCAGGAAGGCTTGGGAACATGTCTCTCAAGAGTTGTTATTTGTGGCCCAGCAGCAGCCTCTAGTGGTCAGTGAAGAAAATAGAAAATACAGTATTGCTGCAGTTGTTGCTAGAGAGGTCTGTAACTTGGAAAGAGTGAATATAACAGCACCCAGATAAAAAGTAAAGAATAAAAAATGAAATCAAAACATTCATATATAATATCATGCAGAGCCAACCTTAGATTCTAGAATGATTTTCTAAAATGTTTTCTGGCCGTTGCAGTCCATTTGTTTCAGCTACAAAAAAGACTTTCCTGCTGGCCACTGATTGCTGTCTATCCAGAGGCCTCAAATGAATAATGCTCATAATTTGTTACTGCTGAGGAGAGTCACAAATGAATATAACAGAATATAATAAAACTGAAAATCTTATAATTCATTGTGAAAGAATATTATAACAAGATGTTTCAGTTTGATAGCAATTTTTTTAAATTCATAAGAAGAGTATTTTTATGTTATTAAGGTTTACAAACTTATCACATTATAACAAGAAACATTTCCTGTTATAAAGAATATATTGTTAAAATATAAAACATTTCACATTATAATACAATAACTCAGCCTATATTGTTATAATGTGAAACTCATGTTTGAATGAGGAAACAGTGTGTGGAGAATGGATAAATTGAGGAATATTGCTCATTTACACAATCTGATTTGGTTCTACTTTAGCTTCAGTTGAGACATGGTACGATTCAGCTGTTACTGAGAGCGGTGGATGATACTGTGATACGTATGCATGCACAAGCTACACCATCTCAGCTGCATCCAAGCCGGGTATGTTGGGACCCAAAGTACAGTGGAGCATTTCTTGAAGTTTTTATACTCGTGTGGTGTTGAGAGAAGATGGAGCAATTGACTGATGTCACGCATGTACAGTAGCATGCAAAAATCTAGGCACCCATGTTCAAAATTTATTTTACTGTGAATAGTTGAGTGAGTAGAAGATGAACTGATCTCCATGAAGGCATGATGTTACAGATCAAACATGGTTTTCAACATTTTAAGTAAGATCAGTGTATTATTTTTGTTTTGTACAATTTTAGAGAAAAAAAGGAAAGGAGCACCATGCAAAAGATTGGGCAGCCCAAGATCTTTGAACTCTCAGACAACCTTTGCCATAGTCTTAGACCTTAATTAGCTTGTTAGGGCTATGGCTTGTTCACAGTCATCATTAGGAAAGAACAGGTGGTGCAAATTTCAAAGCTTTATAAATACTCTGACTCCTGAAACCCTGTCTCAACAATCAGCAGCCATGGGCTCCTCTAAACAGTTGCCTAGTACTCTGAAAACTAAAATACCTGATCACCACAAAGCAGGAGAAGGCTATATGAAGATGGCAAGGTGTTTTCAAGTAGCTGTTTCCTCAGTTTGTAAAGTAATTAAGAAATGGCAGTTAACAGGAACTGTGGAGGTCAAGTTGAGGTCTGAGCAATTAAAAAAATTTTTTTGAGAGAACTGCTCGTAGGATTGTTAGAAAGGCAAATCAAAACCCCTGTCTGACTGCAAAAGACCTGCAGAAAGATCTATCAGACTCTGGAGGGGCGGTGCAGCGACACCTGTACAAATATGACCTTTATTGAAGAGTCATCAGAAGAAAACCTTTTCTGTGCCCTCACCACAAAATTCAGTGTCAGAGGTTTGCAAAGGAACATCTAAACAGGCCTGATGCTTTTTGGACACAAGTCCTGTGGACCAATAGAGTCAAAATATAACTTTTTGGACGTAATGAGCAAAGGTATGTTTGGAGAAAAAAGGGTGCAGAATTTCATGAAAAGAACACCTGTCCAACTGTTAAACACGGGGGTGGATCGATCATGTTTTGGGCTTGTGTTGCAGCCAGTGGCACGGGGAACATTTCACAGGTAGAGAGAAGAATGGGTTCAAGCACGGGGAACATTTCACAGGTAGAGAGAAGAATGGGTTCAATTAAATTCCAGCAAATTCTGGAAGCAAACATCACAGCATCTGTAAAAAAGCTGAAGATGACGAGAGGAAGGCTTCTACAACAGGACAATGATCCTAAACCCCTCGAAATCCACAATGCATTACCTCAAGAGGTAAAAGCTGAAGGTTTTGCCATGGCCCTCACAGTCCCCCGACCTAAACATCATTAAAAATCTGTGGATAGACCTCAAAAGAGCAGTGCATGCAAAATAGAAGAATCTCACAGAACTTGAAGCCTTTTGCAATAAGAATGGGTGAAAATCCCCAAGACGAGAACTTGAAAGGCTCTATGCTGGTTACTTGCCAAAGAGGGCGCTACTAAATACTAACCATGCAGGTTGCCCAAACTTTTGCTTCAGGCCTTTTTCCTTTTTTGTTATTTTGAAACTGTAAAAGATCGAAATTAAAATGTAATCTTGCTTAAAATATTGAAGGAATGTTTGATCTTTCACTTTTTGCCTTTCAGAAATCAGGTAATCTTTTACTTACTTAGCCATTCTCAGTAAACAGAATATTGACCCAAACTTATAAATGCAACTGTACTAACGTATATCAACTCTAAGCCTAATTTTGTGTTGTGCTGATACAATAAAAACATTTGGTAAGGATTTAAAAGGAGCAAATGATGTTTTTCAAAACATATGGCTTCATGCCTATTCAACAAAGCAATCCCAACCATCAGGTGATTTCTCTGTCTTTTCTCAACACCACAGGAGTACAGAAACTTCAGGAAATGCCTCACTGTACTTTGGGTCACGACACACCCAGCCTGGATGTAGCTGAGATGGTGTAACTTGTTTCGGTGGAGCGTTCAGTGCCGCTCCATCTCACCATGTCTAAGCACCATGACAGTAGAACTCTCAAAAGTGGGGTCATGGTGATGCCATTTCAGTGCAAAATTTAAGCCAGGCTACATATCAAGGAGAGTCCACATCTGCCTAGGATCAACTTATCTCTTTATAACTTGAAATGTTTAATGGTAAAAGAATGTGCGATCACAGTATAACATGAAACACTTTATGTTATTACAGTAAGATATCAGGTTCTAACATGGAAAGTTTCACATTATAAAAAGATAAATAGTATATTGTTAAAACAAGAAATGTTCTTGTAATAATGTGATAAGTTTCTTGACCTTAATCATGTGAAAAACATCTTACTTATACTGATCTGTTTTTTATTCTGGTATGGCAGCAATACGCTTCCGTAGAGATAAATATTTATGATTATGTTAACAGCTATCATCTATTATCTGCCAGTAACTCAACCGTACTGTCTGTTTTCAAAGGACTTGATGAATTGACTTTTTTTAACACGAATGAAACATGAATGAAACATCTCAACACAAAATCACAAGTCACATTAATATGCTGTTTATTAAAGACAGAATTGCTTGATGCAGTAATCACATTAAGAACAAAAGGACTATATACAAATTATAAGTGCTCAGATTTGTGTTTTGTAACTTAGATTGTATCCTCTGCCCTATTTTGTATATATATTTTAATAAATAATTAACTTTTTCAGATGACAAATTTAACATGTGGTTTGAGTTATACAAACTAAAATACCTTGTATATTTATTCATTATACAATGATCATCAGTTATACAGATACGTGCACTTTGATCATCAAGGCTGCCGCTCCCACTCATAGTGTAGTTTGTAGATTCATCCAAATGTATATGCAGTGCGCTCCCAGGACATTTCCACATACTTATCAACACATTTCATACACTCTCACTTTGACATGCTTTTAGCCATTACAAACATTCTCAGAGGTAAAACATCCTCCACCCAGTCACCATCAGACTGTAACATCCTCTGCCACAATTTTGCTTCATCTGTCGTTGAATCCATCCAGTCCACTTCCACCCCATAACTCTTCCCTGCACAGAAAGGCACAGAAATAATTGTGTTAATATGAAGGTAATCATTGAATAATAAAAACTGAATAATACAAATTGCAGCCTATTCTCTGCCAAAAGAAGGAAGCAGCTTAACTGCCCAAAGTGGCAAGCGGTAATGAGCAGGGTTTGGGCCTCACAAAGCTGAGCAATGTCACTTTAGCTGGGTCAGTTTTGTCTGTAGAAGTATTGAGTCCTGCCTTTTTTCCCCCTTTTAATCGATATGAATAAAACTTGGTTTGTACGTTCAGGACTCAATGCAGGATGTCTCCACTGAGTGTGCAGAACTTTTGAAGGATGGCAGCCACGTTTTTTGACTGATCTTGCTCATACACAGTAGGATTGTATATCACAGTCCCACAAGGCTATATACCAAATTTGATGATGATAGCCAAAATCCACGAAAGTCTATTAATACTATTGTTTAACATATTATGCAAACCAGCAAATAATGCAGTATGGTGGCCTTAATTGTCCTGAGGCTTTTTTGTAGAGGACATTGAGATGTAGATGTGTGTCAGACTTCAAGTCCACAAGGCTTACTGTATGAGGAGTGTGGCCTGTCAGAGTTTGAACTTTTCCAGCTGTCAATTATAGCCCCACCATCAGGCCAATTGCAGTCAAATCTGATGTGAAGCATACAACTACATTTCCAGTTATGGTGCCAAATTGCATGTCTCAAACTTGTTCGTGCACACAGTAAATGCACAAAGTTCCATGAAATTGTGTCCACTGGGTTTTGAGGTTAACACTTGTGGCAGCCCCCATGGGTTGGGCTGTAAATCCCAACACTTACTTAAGATATTTACTAAGATTTATCATGATTGGAAAAATCCCTAATGAGTTATGGCTGATTAACTGCTAAGCCCTGCCCTTTGTGAGGAGTTTTTGATTGATGGTAGCCATGTTTTTGACCAATATTACTTATTTACAGTAGAAATGTGTATCTCAGTACCATAAGGATGTGTATCAAATTTTGTGTTGAAAGAAAAGTGTAGTCGTATTGTGCGAATTAGCAAAAAAAAAAAAAAAAAAAAGTCATTGTGGCAGTCCAAGAGGCTTTTTTGTAGAGCTAACTGAGCTGGATATGTGTGCCACATTTCAAGTCAACTGGACATACAGTGTGAGGGGTTTCGGGCCTTAATTACAGTGCCATGATGTGGCCAACTATGAGTCATATATTTTGAAGGCATTTACACATCATTTCCACATATGAGGCCAAGTTACAAGTTTCTTGCTCATTCCAGCTCACAGCAACTTCTCTGGAAGACAACAAACCAGCAGAAACTCTACAAGGTTCTGTTTCTTTGGGGCTTAAACCTTGACGCATGATTGAATACCATTGAGTAGAATCTCACCTGTCCCTAAGCCAAGCCTCAGACCGCCAATGAAGTGGTTGTTCAGGCGGTCGTGATCCCACACTGTGATCTCCACACAGGCCTCTCTGAGGTCCTCTGATCGGAAGCCGTCATACACCATGGTGTGGTTGAACATCGGGTTGGCCGTCCTCTTCACCACCCGCGTCTTCTGTCGGCTTTTCCGGCTCGTGTCAGGAAGTACGGTGCTGCAGCAGAAGGACAGGAGGGAGATAAAAAGCATTTGTCCAGCTGGAAAGACCTTCTAAGAAACCAGGTATTCAGAACTAATTAAATAAATAACATTGTCAAATAAATCATGTAAATATAAACAAATACAAACAATAATTCTGAAGACTTTGGGTGTCCATATTCAGTGACCTGACAGTTTGCAGGACATCCTACCATTTCACAAACGGGTCGATAATAACTCCTCTGACTGGAGGAAGACTCTTGCAGTCTTTCACCCATATTTGCACTTCACCAGTCTCCATCCTAGATGTTCTGTTACCTGTGGATGCAGTCAGATCACAATAAGAGGTAAAACTCAAAGGAAAGAACTGATAAAATGTGAGGAGTCATCAGCTCACTGTGAGACGTCTGCGGCAGGAACCTCAGGGCAACTCTCATCTGTCCTCTGCTGTCCATCATACGTGACGGAGATGCTGTTGGACTTTGTGCTGAAACCTGAATGATTGAAGTGAATCAAAATATCGAATAAATTCACTTCTACAAAACACACTGACTGTGTATAGAAATAAAGCCGTTACCCTGGATTTTAGAGCGTATTCATTTATGCTTGTGTTGCTGAAGTCCCACTCCGACAAATCCAGGTCCACCTCACCCAGGAAACTGTTCCGCCCAAAAGTGTTGTGGTGCCACACCGAGATATTCAGATTCTGAGTTTTCAACACTTCAATCATGATTTTAAACTGTCAAAGGGAAGAAAGCAACAAAGATGTTTGTTAAATAAGTAATACAGGTGATGAGAAATCTGTAAAAGACTAAATCTGGAATTCTTACCCTGAGGATTTCATTGTAGTTGGGATTTAAAGTCTTCTTTTTTACAGTGGTTTTTCTCTTTCCCAACTTTGTTTTGTCAGGAACAACATAACATTTCACATACCTGTAAACAAAACAGACACTGCAGTCACATTCCTTTTCTCAACATATAGAGTGGAATTATAGAAATTCTTCAAATGACAGCAAGAGGCAACTGTTTGGCGAATGTGACGTTCCATTTCAAATGTTTCAGCATCTTTTCTTACATGTGAATCTCCTCTCTCCAACCTTTACATCACAAATATCACTGGATGATATGATGTTTGTTCTTGCTTTTGATCATAAGTATATAGCAAGCACTTACGGGTCAGAGTAGTTCTTCTTCGTGTCGGCCACGGCCAGGTCCCTGCAGTGCACCACGAATATGTGAAACTCTCCAAGCTTCTGGATGTAGTTGACAGCAAACTGGATACTTCCCTGGACTTCAATGTCCCCAAAGTCTGCAGGGTAAATGCTGCTCATGCTGCCGCTGACCTACTCAGTCATAACACAGAAGACAGAAAACATTGTCCTCTGAGTTTAACTCATTGTTTGTGTAAAGATACAATGGTCTTTTGTTTGTCTTTAGAACCCAAACGCAACATGAAAAAACTACATTGTTTTAGGGAATTACTGGACTGGTCAAACAAAACATTTCATCTGGAGACCACAGTTCATGTCACGTGTGAAACCAAAATCCAGTGTTGTTTTTACGTAACTTTCTGCAATTTACGAAGACATGGCGTATGTACATCATGTTACAAAACAGTTATTTTAAACGAAAACATTATCGTTTTCTAAATCTAACCAAGTTGTTTTGTTGCCTTAACCTAACTGCAACTCTTTCACAACACTAACCACGTGTCACAGTATGTTTCAGTTGTGTGTCATATAGATATTTTTATCAGGAACATATTTGAAGTTGCATGTGGACATACAGATGACATGGAGGCCATTCCCGAGGAGAGGCTTAAGTTTGACATGGAGCTGCCCGTGTTTCTTCTCCAGCCCAAGTTGGTCTCAAAAGTGCTGTCACTGTCTGTCTGATATCAGAGAAAAACAGGGCAGCATGAGTGACACTAAAAAACACAAATGTAAAAAGTCATAGAGGTAGAACATTGCACAGAAGTCCGCCATAAGGGCAACCAATCATTCAACTCTTAAATGAGAGGTACATGTATCTGTTCACTGACTGCAGTGCAGACGCTGACCACTAGATATCATCCTTTTGTTGTGTGAGTCAGCTGAGAGTGATTTACCTCATCCTGGTGAAGAACATTTACTGACACGCTGGCTTTCATCTGCTTTGAGTTGGCTGATGGTGAAGAAACTGGAAGAAAGATCTGACTTTGAATCTCTTACAATGATGAAATAAAATGTGTCTAAGAATGTCAAGAGCATGCTGATTTTACAGGAAGTTTAAATAATTGCCTATTCTGTGTATGTTCTGATAAATGTGTAAATAATGAGAAGACCACATGTTTACCGTCCTCCACACTTTGATTCATTTCTTCTCTGGAGTTATTTTGGCTGCTCTCCTCTCCTGAGAGGAAAGAGGGGCAACAAGACAGTATTATTTACATACCTCTCCCATATCAGAAGCAGCTTTAATCAGCCGAAGGTAGAAGAATGATATCAGATAATGCTCTGGCAAAATAAAGCCATATGA
Organism: Epinephelus moara; assembly: GCF_006386435.1. Classification (NCBI taxonomy): domain Eukaryota; kingdom Metazoa; phylum Chordata; class Actinopteri; order Perciformes; family Serranidae; genus Epinephelus; species Epinephelus moara. The sequence continues at coordinate 34,807,011 of NC_065508.1, read as the reverse complement.
GCATCAGTTGTATTAAAGTACAAACTACAGAATCCGAAGAAGAAAGAGTTCTGTTACTTGTCTTTGAGGTGAGGTTTTCCAGACTTTTGGATGAGGACACGCGCCTCGAGGATAGCCGTTTAAGGGCTGACATGACGGGACTTGAACTGTCATCATGACCTGCCACAGATGAAACAAAATCAGCTCTGGAAAACAGACTCAACACAGATGTTACATGATTTCTGATATATTTGAAAATACATTGCTTCTGTTTAAAATAATTGGAAACAATTGCTAGTTTATTGTTGGTCAAACATTTCATGCAAGTATAATGCTTAGTGAATCAGTTTAGGATGTAGAAAGGTTGCTACTCCATCATCATAGCGAACAGAAGGATCATGACCCTACATGACCATTTCATGTTGGTAACAACAGTTTGAATCTTTATGGTAGAGATTAGGTACCATACATCTATCACATCAGCAGCTCTTCAAAAGATGATCATCTTGAAAACTATAGTAACTAAAAAACAATCCTAATGGCTAGAATAAATGTTGGTATTGTACATTTCTGCAAACCACAGATTTGTTACATCTGCATTTATTATGTAATGGATACGTTACAGTGCTGTGGTAGAGTATGTTTAGGCAGACAACCAACTTAATTATGGTTAAGAAAATATGTTTTGGCTTAAAATACCCAGTTTTAAAGGCACAATCCTCGCTAGAAAAACAGCAATGTCCAAGGCAGCCCCGTCACTCTGACATCTGTTCATTTAATGCATGTAAAGGTCCTGTTGGTGCATGTGTGTATACTTTGGGCCTGTGTGTATGTGACACCAGAGTGACAAAACTGAATTTCCCCTCAGGGATTAATAAAGTAAGTATGAGTATAACTGGTTTTGTTGTTTGTTGGTCGCGGATGGTGGTCTGCGGTGGTCTGCAGTTTGGCAGGTGTTTTGCTGAGGTGACACAGCTTACACAATCCCCTCCACCTCCTGTAGACAAAGTCAGCTCGTACACTACATCACTTTAGAAATGTTGATATGATATGTATGAAAATTGCAAATGTAGTGCATTTGTGGTGTGCAGAAACATAAAATGCCAACAGTTTCTTCTGGTGACTGGGCTGTGATTTAAACTGGTTAAAGGGCAGCTAAAATCTAAACATTTGTTCCACAGTTTTGTACAGACATGCTTGAAAAGGAATCACAAAAGAAAAATTAGGGTCAATAAACACAGCAAACTGTACAAACATGTAGAAGAAGGAATTAGTCAGGGCATGTATACTGACTCTGAGCCAAATCAGACTCACTGTAATGTTAATATGTTAACTTCGATTTATTTAAAAAAACAAAAAAAACAAAAAAAAAAAAAAACATCACTGTGGTTTCAATTTCTCAATCATTATCTTCAAGAAATATTAATGGAGAAAGAATTCAAAAGCTCACTGCCTGAACTTGCCCGAGACAGAGACCAGGCCCTGGTCGTTGTCTTTTGGCTGGAGTTTCCATCTTTTTTTTGTACAAACCAAGGACTGACCCCAGGAGGACTTCCCTCAGTAAGACTGTCATTCTGGTTCCCCACAAACCCTTTGAGGGTATTTTGCGGTGTGCGCACTGTATCACTCTCTGCAGCAGCAACTCTCTCTTGGTAAAAGGGAGGGACGTGGGCCTTCTCCTGTGGCCCGAGGTAGTGTTGATAATCCTGTGGGATAAAAGATCTGGCAAGCTGTGTAAACGGCTCCACCTTTTTCTCTGAAGCTTTTTTGGACTGTGGTGAAGTAGAGGAGCTTGAACTAATTTGTTGTGTATTTGAATTGCCTAAAGAAGCCCTTCTGTCTTCTGGATGAGGGGGGAGAGGACGAGACATGATGTCTGTTTTGGTGTCTATCAGCACTTTCTGCTTTGCTTCATGTGAGGGACTCTTCTTTTGTCTTGGAACTGGTATTGGCTTCCATTGTTGCTCTTCGACAACCTTAGTTTGGGGGTCAATGTCTATTGGAAAGGTTTTCAAGGGGGAGCCTTCAAGCGTGGATCTCTTAGGACTGGAGGATTCTCGAGGTAGAACCCTTGGATGGATGGTCTTAGAAGGACTCCTCCTGACTTCATCGTCCTGGTCTTTTGATCGTGGAGTCGGGGATTTACTAGGACTGAGAGGCCTCTCTTGATACTCTGTATCAGCTTTGACTTGGTATTGGTGACATGTTGACTGTATGTCCCCAGCACTACCAGAACTCCTCAGCTGTGACCTTTCTGGACTGACAAAACCCTTGTCTGTCACTTTCAGTGATTTTGAGAAATTAGACTTGGTTCTGTATGGAGATGTTTGTGCCTCTCCCTCCAACTTCTCTCTGTTATCTGAGGTCTCTTTCACATCAGACTGTGGGGAAACTTTGTTACTGAGTACTGAACTGTGTGAGGCTTCCTTGACTCTTGCAGCGATAACCCTGGGTCCTGCATATTCCTTCTCCCAGAAATGCTTAACCTCACTGATCTTGGCTGCCCTGTCCTCTTGAGGACTGGAACAGGACTGCCTGGGAGGGGGAACTGGTATATCCCTCTCTTGCTTCTGGGTGTTGACGGTTCCAGAGGAAGGTACAGGAGAGATAATGTTTTCTTGTGGCTCAGAAATCTGTGACTCTGTTACTGAATCTGTTAAAGAGTCATCTGTCTCGTCATAGATGAGGACTGGGTTAGCCCTATATGTGCCATCTTCTTTAGATAAATCTGAGAGGCTACAGTCAGTCTGTGGTGATGAAATATTTTCCTGAGACCTGCCAGCAGTATCCTCAGCTGTCATTTCCATCTGAGTTAAGAGATTGTTGTTTATGCTCTCCATATCAGAGCTAGTCTGACGGCCATGTGAAGCTTCTGTTCCTGTTTTGGCCATATCTTTGCGTTTGGCCTCTTCTCTGGTAAATATTATTTTGGGACCACTGTTTTCTCTCTCCCAGAAGGCTTTCAGGTTGGATAGTCTTTCTGGAAGCGAAACAACTCTGCCTTCTGTTGCTTCCTGCTGAGTATCTGCATCTACTGAGGCCACTGTTTCTTTAAATGGGGTGTTCTGCAGTGCTGTTAGTTGTAGTGTTTTGACCTCTGTCATCTCAGAGAGTTTAGCTTCTGGTCTGACACTTGCAGGCCTGTCCATGGTCATATCTGCAGCACCCTGAGAAAGAGTCGAGGTGTAGCCTGGGTCTTTTTGCTCAGGTATCTTCGCCTTTTCTTTTTGTGGATTCTGTACTTCAACAGTTTTTTCTTTCTCTCTTCTAAAAATACCAAGCAGTCTTTGCCTAGGCTTTGGTGAAACAGCATGAGATGAACTCTTTGAGCTGGCATTAGCTGACTGCTTGCTACCTGACGTGGCCTTGACAGAAATGTCAGGTCTTTGTTCAGGCAGCTCCTGGTGATGAATGTTGTGTCCAGCTGGCCAGTCTGTGGCCTCAGCCTGAGAGTGACGCTCCTCTGCAGGCTCTGTCTCCAAGTGAACGGGCTTACCTGACTCTTGCTCAGCAGGAACGAGTCTAGGCACTGCAGGGCTTAGGAACTCTGAATGACACTTCTCAGAGACATCTGCAAAGACAGCAACCAGCTATTGAATCACTCATTTACATTTTTCTGCTTACCACTGCACAGTGTAATTTAAGATACCTGTGTAGGATTTTTCTTGGTGTATAACTGTCAAATGAAGTGGGGCACTTAGCAAAATGCTATTTCTGAGCACATTTTAAAGACCACTGTGTAGGAGGGTTTGGTGTCCCTCTGTGGTACCATAAAAAGACACCATGGTAAACAGCACTGCACACACTATCAGAACTGACCCAATTATCTTACATGTATGGCATCATTACAAATCTAAATTTGCTACAAAAACAAAAAAAATCTACACATTAAGAATTAATTCCACTTTTGCACTCAACACACAATTTATCAGTCTACAAGAAGCTGCATTATAACACTTACATAACCCATGAGTTCCAATTGTGGATTAAATACGTTTAGTAGATTAAGGCTGCACTTTAGCTCTTATTCATACTGAACAGCAACATCACACTTCATTTAACAGCAATACAATGAATCAATGGAAAAAGTCCAACACATGGCATGAGACATTAATAGCGAAATTGTGGACAAAAGTTGACATGAATGACACATTGTGACAGATTGATGATGCTGAAGAAAAGTGCATTAACCCAATAATACAGTAAAAGCAGATGTTTTCCTGCTGTTCTTTTCCACTAGACTCTATAAGCAATCATACATGAATGTGCATCTTTTGCCACATGCAGGAACATGCGCATGCAATATGAATGTGAAAATCATTTTTGTATATGCTCGTCTTATGTCTTGTTGCACCCAATAATGTAATAATTTCTGGAAAATATGATGAATTTTGTTCTTAATCTGATTGAAAGTGTAAGAAAACTCAAAAAAGAAATAACATGACCAATAATGTAATAAAATGTCCTGACTAATATTGTAATAACATTTTTATAATTACTGTAATACCTTTCTATTTTGTCTTTTCTTTTTAGCTGATGATGTAATAATTTTGACAGATAATGTCGTGATTTAAAAAAGTATGCAAGTATACAAAGTTCATGATATTGTTAGTGCCATGTTTGCCTTCTGAATACACTAACATTAACATTTGATACTGATTTGATGTTTGGAAATACAAACTTTAGACTTAATGTAGAATTTGAAATTTACAACAGATGGCACTGATATGTTGTTATCAGGTAAAGATGTATTAAACTAAAATCCCTATCAATGCAAAGTGCATCCGCCCATATCCATGCTGACTGTTTTTTTTAGATTGGACACAAGATGAAAAAAGCAGCAGAAGATGGTTAATGTTACACAAGTGAGACAGAAGTGTATTTTCTTTAGTGTATAATCACCTGAATATTTAAATCATTGTGGGGTTTTTTTTACTTAACAATGACCCATTTCTATCTACATAGGGAGGAGGTCCTTGTCTATGGAGATCGCCAGGTTGCACCACCATTTTTCTACAATAGCCCAGTACAAACAAACCAAACACTGGCTCTAGATAGGGCCATTTGTGTGTCTGCTCCCAATACAAACCTCCTGAACAATGAACACTGAAGGAATTCTAACCAGGAGTTGCCACTAAATCATAGTTAATCATACACAGTGGATCTTTGAGAAAAAAGTTGACCTTAAAACTAAAGTACATTTAAAAGTAGAAACTTTTTGACTTTTAAGCAATAGCATCCCCAGGGATTACGAGGAGGAGGGATCCACTTATGGGTTTTTAAGTTTTAAAGGGGGCCTTACTGAAAAAGTTTGAGAACCACTGCTTTAACATAAACATCATTTCTGGATACCTGATAAGGCAAAGTTGGCATCACTTTGTATTGAGAATAACACAATAAGGTATTACATTACCAGTAAAAATGTTATTACAATATCAGTCAGGACAAATTTTATTAAATTTTCAGGTGTTCAGGTCAGTAAAATATTACAGTATAAGGTGCTACATATCTAAATTTCTATGAATGTGTAGAGTCATATCTGTTGGTTGTTAGTTTGACTTATTAATTGACTGTTTAGTTGACACATTGGTTTTGAATAAAAGTCTTACCACCAAGCACCTGGAGATGGCCACCTTCTTGTTCTTGGAGGTTTGCCTCATTTTTGGAGTTGAGTTCACCTTCCTGTGAATCCACATGACTCTGACAGAGTGAAGGCCTTTGTGTGCCAACAGTGGTAGTGCCAGCATTCTCAAGGTAGCTATTATTTCCCGGAGCAAAGGGATTGAGGGAGTCAACATCCAGCAAACTGTGCTCTCCTAGCTCCCTCCCATCTTGCCACTCCTTTCCTGTCTGGCTGACCATGGGGCTAAACCTCACCTGCTTCCTGTCTATCCAGCTGTCAGTGGGAGAATCAAGGCTAACTGGACTCTGCAGGTCCAGGTGAGAGAACATGGAGTCTGTAGAGCTAGAAGTGGACAAGCGCTTGAGGATGCTCCGTGGAGCAGCAGAGTTCGTCAGCTGACCTTCTGGCCTGTCTTCCTCAACAAAACAGTCTTGAGAACTGGTGCTGCCTTCTCTGTTTTGGGGCATTGGCATAGGAACTGATGCATTCTGGGCGATCAGGCTATCATTAGGGTCTTGAATAAGGTCACTAACATAGGAAATGCAGCTGTCAGATGATGGTAAAGGCTCTGAAAGAAACAAAACAAATAAAAACCATTTTAACTGACAACACATCAGCTGTGTGTTTTTGCCATTGAGTTGTTGTTTTTTTAATATTGGCAACTTAATTACTGGTGTCTTTCTGCTAATCTCTAAAACAGAATTATGCTCAAAACAACCAGAGCCTCTGTATAATCCTGCATTACCTCATGGCTGACTGCCTGGTCTCATTTCTAAGGTGTCAAAATTTGTCGCTTGGGCAGTGCCACTGGTGCCAATATAATGGTGCTGAGAGCACCCTTTAGTGTCTGTGAGAGACACATCGCAAGGCTTTCAACCAACTCCAATGTAAACCCATCCATGTCATTATTAGACGTTCAGAGCAACAGACGTAATTTAAGGGCTAGACACATGCTGTGTCTTTCACCACCTAGAAAACGTGACGTTGGGTGCTACTTGCAAACTTTCAAGGGCAAGGTGACAGGTTCCACCTGACATTCAGCCATAACCAGCACCATATAATAGCCTACAAGCTTACCAGAGATCCCGAGTTCAGAGATGATTTTCTTTCAGCTAATGTTTCAAGTGTGTATTCGGCCTAAATATTCTCCGTGGGACATAAAGCTATGGGTAAACTTGCCTTAAAATGATCAGCTTCTCCTCCATATTTGCATAGACTGATAGTTACAGGAGAAAGGGAAAATATCTGCCAGCCATGCTTGGTTATTCCTTGCCTAGTGGTGTACATTGCTGCAGTCCAAAAGTTGAACTTTGTTTACCTTAGGGCGCAACCGTAAAAAATGCTGCATTTATTTAGCTCGCTTATGCTCAATGTTAGATACAGAGTACGGACAGAGCCTTCTGTCCATACTATCCGGTACAACGGGATATCATGGAGGCAGTGTAGCATAGTTCAAATGAGACATGGCCATAGGAGACGACAAAGAAATTTAAATAATGGTGGAATAGAAAAAATTGGTAATATATAATAATATCTAGTAATACGTAGTGAAAGTAGTTAAAATAATTCTCCATTGACATGCCAGGAAGGTAATGGCTGCACAGGCCACCGCCAACTAAAGCGCTGCCTCCGTTTTAAGGTACAATATATTACGACCTCCTCCACTGTCGCCTCGTTTGTTGTTGTGTGATAGTCTTGACTCTGCCCTCTAGTGCCATCTATTGGCTGTATCTATACCATCGCAAAAGACACATGGAAGTATGAAGGCAGTGACGTTTACAACGCTTGTAAAGGATGTATCTATTTTCATACATAAAGGAAGTATAAATGAGCCTTAAGAATGTGAAAGTCTGCTTAATGTGGGTTGACAGGGAAGTGGATGGGTACAACAAACACAGGAGTTTGATCCATGAGTCCGGTGTTTGTGTCCTGTCAGCTAACTGCTGACCCCTTCCTAGTCAAGTGAGTCGACTCATGTGACTTACTGCTGACCCCTTCTCTGTCGAGATCCACTGACCCCTCGCGTAAGGAGACAATTTAAAAGGCTGTGTCATTATGATGAGCGAAGAAGCGTGAAAATATGACAAGTAGGGATGAGACCACATCGCCTCTGAGGAGATTCACTTCCTACATTATCACTTTTAACTTCAGTCTTTCAGTCTTCAGTCTTTTATTAGTGTTGGCAGTTCTGGTCCTATCAGAGCTCCTTGTCATGTTTTAGATGTCCCGGTTGGTAGTTCCACCAGGCAAACATTTCCTCGATAATGTCATCCTTCTTTTCTCTCCATTTAGTCATAACACAAAAGTATTTTTGCATTGCAATGGCACTTTAAGTTAAGTAAGGAATCTGAATACTTATTCCACTGCTGACTTTCATACATTTTGTCTGACTCTTCAGTAAGCAAATCGGTAACACTTTACAATAAGGTACACAAAATTAGAGTAGTTACTGAGGAACTAATGAGGAACTAATGAGTAGTTACTGAGGAACTACGGTACACAAAATTAGAGTAGTTACTGA